>NC_048420.1:13101890-13128208 GCF_013103735.1 Etheostoma cragini | reverse complement strand
CCCTCTGTCTTTGGTTAACCCACATTCATCCTTGTTTATGTTACGCCCATCTTTAACAACGGGCCAGGTCGTAACAAGCACAAAGACTGGGAACAGGTGGAAATCATTAATCTAGCACATGAAACCTTTCTTGGCCAGGAACAGTAACTTCTGTAGCCTCAGCTGGCAGCTATTGAGACATTAAGTTAATCAGTGAGCTTTAGAAACGCTGGTAGGCAGATTTTGTTATACTTTGGACAGAGCCAGGCTAGCTGTTTCCCTGTATTTCCAGTCTTTGGATTTGTTTTTTTGGTATCAAACATCTCCGCTAACTCTCAGCACAAAAACAAAACATAAAAAACAACAAATAAGCATATTCCCCCAAAATGTCAAACTATTCCTTTAAGTAATTTTAAGGATTTGTGGGGCTGTAAGGTGGGTGACAAGTGCCAACAAATTCATTTGATCACCTCACAGAAACAACATATTTTCTTGACTCTGATATATGTACATATTGTGCCAAACTGGCAACCCTGCAACCTGCTTAGGACTCTACTGCTGGCAGGTGGCTGCAAGGCAGGATGGTCTATGAAAAATCTTTAAATAGCCTCATAAAACCTTGGCATACTCATCTTTCACAACGAAGTCTTAATGGAGCAATGCCTAAATCCCAAATTTTGACAGAGAAATGTGCTGTCTACAATCACGGCCATGAAAATCTTAAAGTTTATTATCTTTTTTAATTAGACGCCTATAACTGATCACATCTGTACCACAAAAGACAATTATAACCACGCAACAGACGATCCGTTCCTTTACAGTAGTGGGCTTTCTGTTTATTTGAAAGCTATCAACACAAAGACTTACTCAACCATGTGGTTCATGCTGGGAGCTGGTTCATGGTCCGAAGGTTGGGTTTAGTATGCGAGAGGCTTGCAGAGGAGACAAGGAAAGGATCAGAGCCAAGTGCTAGTAGGAGGAAGACCGTATACATCATGGTTGACCTCGGAGGTTAGTTGTGTATGTTTAAATGGGTTGCTTTCCACCGGTGGATCTTACCTAAATTTGAGTTTGTCTGTGCATTCAGAGGAGAAAGTATAACAAACACCTTCTCCTACACATACAGTACACATGTGTGTGTGTGTGTGTGTGTGTGTGTCTGTGTGTGTCTGCTTTTTGTTGGGTTGCTTTGTGGCTTGTGTGCGAGTCACCACTGCTGACTTCCCCTGTGGGAGACGGACTAATGTAAAACAATACACTTCTCTTATGATTATCATTCTCCATCGCAATTGTGTGCGCACACACACATACACACACACATACACACACACACACACAAAACTTATATATACTGAAGCTCTTCCAACACAAGCCAGATGTCTCCTGGAACAGTGTCAAAGATGGAAAATTATCCTCTTCACTTTTTCAGGAGTAAATATTTTTCATCGGTTGAAAGGTAACTGGAAACAGCCGGGATTGAGGAAAGGGAGAGAAACCCAGATAAAACAAAGGACATTGTCTTGGTGATTGTCAGGTGCAGAGTTCATAAAAATACATGAAAATAATTGTAACATTTTTTCTGTTTATGATAAAAGAATGAGCCTGATAGTAAAAGAAGACCACCATGCTTACTCGTCTTACTTTCACAGGCCTTGCATGTGTAACACACCCCTTGCTTTCACAAGTTTTACAATCATTTTGAAATAACCAGCCCTGTGCCAGTCACCTCAACCTCAAACTAAATTTATGTAATTATTCCTTCCAACAACATTATGGTTGGTAGTATTTAATGCACACGGTGAATTGTTTTTACATTCAAACAGAGGATTACAGCACTATATGGAGAGTTTTAAAGATTAGTACTGGATTATTACAACTTTTTTTAAATTTTCATATAATTTTGGCTATGATATTTGCACTTAACACAGTACCCAATCCCTACAATGACATCCAATGGAGCAACAAAACGAGTAGTCAAGATAATCTGGATAAAATGTTGGCTTAGTTAGAAACAGAAAGTGTACGCTCACCTGAAATCAGACCCATATATTCATTGATTCATTTAGATTTATGGATGGTAATAGAACCGGCATGCCACTGTGGCAGCTAGTCTGAGTTTTGCTAACCTTTCTCTGTGTGGATTGACTGGTGCCTACAGCCTGTAAGCCAATGGGACTCCAGGTGTTTTTCAACAAAAACACAGTATCAACAGGCAGCCTGTACGATAATCTTAGTCTTCTTTTGTTGTCAACTACTTCGTTTTCTAAACCAGGGAAATACAGCTCACTGTAAAGTTGAGTCTGTGATGTCTGCAATGTAAATGAATAAGCGTAAAAATCAAGTGGGGAATGTTTTTTGTGCAAAGGATGGTGAGTATATAAGACAGTTTATGCAAAGTTTTTGCTAAGAGTTAGTTGTATATCATGTGCAAGCATTTTAAGCGATGCTGCTCAGTAAATATCAGAATCTGTAAAACGTTGATGGTTTTCAGTGGTAGCCAGTTTGTCCTAACTCAGTTTGACACATGTCACTGTGCAGTTCTGACTTTTGACTTTATTCTCTGATAAGTGAGTCAGTATATTGTCTTGGTGATGACTGTTCATGTTTTTTTGCCTGGTCAGACTTCTTTTTAGGGAAGTAACTGCATTCTCAGATCTCAGCAATTAATTGTGTGACATTGTACAGTGTTATTGTTGTTGATAGGTAGGGCAGCCACAATGTAATACTGTATATGTATAAACGTAAATAGTTGTAAAATAGTAAATAGTACTGATACAGTAACTCAAAGTGAAGTTCTAGTTGCAGAGAGAGACAATCGTCTCTGGAGAAAAGAACCTGTCCAACACAGCTCAGGAAGAAGGATATTGTATACAGTATTTAGGATTAATTTGTCCAGATGTACTGCCTTGTTTCCTGTCCAGCCCAAACAAATTGTTCTCACTGGGAGAACAGGATACTCGCCGAATCTCTATCTACTTCTCAGTCAGGATATTTCATTCCGACTCTCTGGTTATCATCTCTCTTCTCTCTTCCTCGTGCATTTACTCTCTTTTCCATCCTGTCTCTCTTCCTTCCGTTAGCTCGCTATGTAAAGGGCATTTGGCAAAACGTTATGCTCAGGGGATGTTTACATCACTGAATGATTGATGGGATGTAATGAAACGATCTAACCTTGAGTAGACAGAACGTGTTCCAAGGAGCCATAGATCAAACGCACTTCAGAGTCGGGGGCATCGTATAATGTTACATTATTGAGGAGCCTATACAGGAAAGAATGAAGTAACTGTGAACTCATCTAAAGCCAAGTGCCTTGCTAAGTGTGTAAAAACATCACCTGCATCAAAGCCAGAAATCTTTAACCAAAATGGTTTAACTGTCTGGAGAGTGGAGGCTGTGCTGTAGTTAATGTTGTTTTATGGTTTCATTTGGAGATTCTGGTGTTTGGTTTCATCCAGTCACTTTGAATAGATAGTGACTCAGTATTTGATCTATTGACCTCCTTCGAGAACGTCTAGAGCGGTTTGTATTTTAAGAAGTGTAAATGTTAGGCTGTCAAAGTAGAGAAGCAGCTAACTGAAATGGAGCACTTGCACCTCCTTTTAAACCAAACATCCATCCGTTTCAATGGTATTGGTGAGTTCAAAACGTTAAAGCAAAAATAATATATATGATCAAATCACAGGAAATACGATTGAACAAGTAGTGTGGCATGTGTTGGTTTCATATTGCTTTTGGTGTGCAATGAAAATACCATTGATTGGAAAGAATATCAGGACAAGCCAAGGAGCTGAGTAGACTCTATATTTAGCACTACTTGTCCTTCTCCAGCCTACTACAAGCAATACAGAGGGAAAGGTTTTGACAAGAACAAACTGTTATTAATATAGTGACAAATACAGTGCATACAAATACAGAAAGGAAGAAGCAGACTAGTAGCACTGTGAGGGATGCAATGACACATACACGGTGTCAAGACGAGATATCTGAAAGGAAAGGTGGAATGTAAAATTCAAGGGATGAGCATACTTTCCAGTGTTAATATTTCTTTCCACACACTGTGTTTTATTGTCCAAGAGCTGTGGCAGAAGAAAAGGGAAATAAAAATGTCTGTCTGCCTCATAGCCAATGCTTTTATTGTTGAAAGGGATTTGTTTATGACTAAATCCTTGTTTTATCCATGGGAAAGTTCTCACTTAGAGGGACATTATGTGAAATACAACACATATATGAAAACACATACACATTTACATGGGGTGGCAAAGGGGTAGCAAGAGATTTTTGCAGGGTGGCAGGGAAAGACTGTACATAGGAACCCTTATATATAAATACATTGCTGTGCCCTACTATGCCCCGCAACACCCTGCTACGCCATGAACTCCTACAACTATTAGTCATCCAGTCATAGTTCCATTATCTTCATTGTTACTAAAAGTGCCACCGTTCATCATACCAACTGCTATAATTATTATGAATCATTATTCTCTATATCTGCATAGCTGTATCCATTTGTTTCCCAACTGGAAGTGGCAGATGGCTGCCCACCAAGAGCCTGGGTCTGTCTGAGGTTTCTGCCCACCACCACTGTTGCACCGAATGCTTGCTTTTGGGGGATTTGTTGGGTCTTTGTACATGTGTGGTTTAGACTTACTCTATCTGTAAAGTGTCTTTAGAAGAGTGAACTCTTGTTACGATTTGATACTATAAATAAAATTGAATTTTGCTGAAATTGCATTTAATGTCTTGATCATATTTGCTGATACAGACAAATAGAACAGAAAATAGAACATAACGTGTCTTATTTTATCAGTAATTATGATCAAACAAATGCTTGGATAGAGAAACTGCCGAACATCATTAGATAATTTATGTACTGTACATATGTAAATCTTTACATATCTAACCCCTATAACGTATACAACCAAACGGAAATTGCCAAACACTGAAAACATGTTATGCTACTGTACTGCTATTTGTATGGAAGGAGAATATAAACAAACCATGTGGTCCAGGGCTAACAGCAGGCCTTTTCCTCCCTGTCATTTTCATCTGCCTCCCCCTGAACACTCCCTGCCTCTGTCCCTCTCTCTGAAGCTACAGCTTCCTCTTCATCCCTCACAGTCAATTCTTCCTTTCCTTCTTCTCTTTCACTTATTTCTGGATCTCCTTCTGTGGTCTTCTCCTACTTTGACCTGCCTGGTCTCTCCAGTTTACTGCCTTCTCCTATATTTTCCTCCTTATCTTCCTCCTGTGCACTACTCAGAATTTTCTTGGCTGGCAATATCACCACTTTTACACTTCAGCTAATATCTCCAGCTACTCTGGCCTGCAAATGTCAAGATGTGAAAAGCTGTGGCTATTCTTGTTTTACATTACACTGTGCACTGTATCTCATAAGTAGCCTAACAAACATGAAATCAGAAGAGATTTATTAGATGCACACAACAGTTATACCAGCAAACCAGTCATCCCTGAGGAGCTTGGAGGGGAGCCGCTGCTCCTTTGCGTCGTAAGGAACCCGTTGAGGTGGTTTGGGAATTTTGTAAGGCTTGGAAAAAAACAAATGCTCCATAGAGTCAAATAATGAATATAATTTGGAATTTGATGTTGGGACTCACTTTGAAGTAACCATCCATATACTGTTGCCTTGTGATGTGCTATGATGATTCAGACATGCCTGTTTTCATAGACACTGCAACATGAATATGAATAAAAGGACCACAGCCTGTTTCGACCTGAAACATGCTTATTAAGGAGAAAAATTCCACTGCTCCCCCACGCAGTGTGTGGTCTGGGGCATTAATCAAACAAAAAAAAGAACATGTTTGCATTTCAAATTTGCTGCTTTTCAAAAGGCTCCACTGTCTGTGGGTTATGCCTTGTATAGGGATGGCAGACAAAGGATTGCACGAGGCAAGATGACTCAAGTGATAAACGGGTGGTTCGGAAATTTGCTCAGCTTGGAAACCCATCATTACTGGGAATGTGAGAGTATCGCAGCTATGCTACAGCCGATTAAAATGTGACCTTGGTTTTCAGTGTTCAGTGGAGCGGGTTACAGATGAGACATATTTTGCATCATGTATCTCGAAGAGCTATTTGCAGACCATTACTATACCAAAAGAGAGTTAGTGAAAGCTAAGAGGGCATAATGTTAACAATCAAACATACACACACGCAAACATGTAAAAACTACCCACATCTGCATTGCACTGAACATTACACAACATACAATTGAAAGTAGTTTCTCTTTACACAATACATAAAATGACTTCGAGGGTGTGTATAAATGAGGAGAAATTCTTTCCTCAGTTTACAAGTATTACAACTGTGTAGATAATAGACATAAACCAACAGAAAGTTGTGTTTTCCCTCACAACAAACATTAGGTTTTATGTCGTGCAAAACAGACATCAGAACAAACATCAGTGCTGGTTTCAAAGCCAGATTCCATAATTACATTGCAAAACCACCATTGCTCATTTCTGCACTGTCGCCACAGGACACTAATTACGGACATGCGGCGATTAAACAGGATGGTTTTCCAACAGCATTAGACTGGGCAGAGTAGAACCGCTGAACAGATGACCGACTTACATCCTGATTATAGGAGGAACAGACATCCGTATGTCACCACATGGGGAAGTGTACCAACTAACAGGCGAACATATGTGTGCTTAGTGACTGTAAGCAATCTTGGTACCAGGCACTGGCTGGTGTTTGTGTGGTCAGTAAACACAGGATTCCCATTTGCAAAGGTAATAACAGTTACAGATCTGTGGTCAGCTTCAACAGAAGTGGAAATTGAAAGAGTGAATCCAAAATCAGAACGTGGTTGGTGTTCCCCAACGTACACCTCCTGCCATTAGCCTTCTGGTAAAATCCTTCTGGCTGTGGCCCTGTCAGTAAACTAAAAATACATTTCCATAGAAGGCTTAGGGGCTATTATCCCGTCACAACTGCACAAAAACACACACAAATACGCATACGCTTTGCATTGTTCATTGTTGACTCCTGCGCTGACAGGGTTACCTTGTTACCGAAACATCTGTTTCGTCATCCTTCATATTTGTCTTTCAACACAGGTGTTCCGTTTTCCTGTTTGCTGTGGTTGAGTCAGGTTTTATTGGAGGTTAAAATAAATTTAATTATATGCAATAACAATCAACATAGAACAGCTATTGGCTTATAAGTTTTCTTGTTCTAAATTAGTTTAAATTATGTTGGTCATTTTAATGCATAATGCTTTTTTGTGCAATGTGTGAATTTTTGTCACATCATTTTGTTCTTATAGTTTACATTTTTACCTTTCAGACATGTAAGCAGAAAGCTTGAGGCTTTCCCCTGGCAACCTGTGGCTTCCAGAGGTTATGGTTATACAGGAATGCAAGCAGACTTACAGGCTCTTACAAGTTGAGCCAACACCTATTTAGCAAGGCATTTGTGCAAACCAGATGACCTTTTCAAATATCGCAAGAGCCAGCAATAGCCTGTCATTTTAGACTATGATTAAAACACTATTAAAGTGGTTCTGCACAGGATTCATACTCATGCCCCATTGCATTTTAGTGAGGTGTTTTTGAAGGGAGTGCCACGACTGTTTGTGACCTTTATCAATGTGTTGCTCAACATCAAATGTAACAGAAAATTGTGCAAGCCCCGCAGATTAAACGCGAATGACATTGGTGGAAAACAGAAAGGAAAAAACATGCGAAAAACCTTCGCTAAAGCACAACCCCCCCCCTCCCCCTTTCCTCTTTCTTAGAATGTTGCTATTTGCTTTGGGCAAATGGGCTGCAGTTGCACAACTGTGCAGCCACCAGCGCTCAAAAACTACACACACACACACACACGCACGCACACACACACACAAACAAACACTGCAGTAAACCCTGATAGGAAAAGCTAGCCGAAGCAATTTGCTGCATTACAGGAAAGTTTTTTCCATTCAGTTCAATTTAACAGACCGTCAAATTAAAAACACCTTGTTTTACTGAAGAGAGCCATCTCACACACACATTCCCATGCTTTTATTGAATTGTAACACTGGGAGGCCTTCGGTTTCCAAGGAAGTCCCCGCTTACTGACCCCCAAAGCTTGTGAAAATGCATTATGGCTTAAGACGTGTTATGTATATTAACTTTGTAACACAGGAATCTCCTCTGACAGATAAGCTCTTGTTATTCAGCCTGAAATACGCATTTAAAAAAAAAATCTTGTCCATATTAGCTGCATTTGATGGACCTCCTCATGTCCAGTAGCTTTATGATGGGTAATAAATTTGCTTTTGCAGCAGCTCTGGGATAGTCCAAACTCAAGTCATGGGACCTACTATATCTATATAGTCTAGATTCTATTTAATGGCTTTAATCATTTAGCGGGCAGGTTCAAAGGACAGTAAAAATCAGTTTAACTGGACATCCATTATAGATTATTCTCAGATTAAGTTCATATTAGTACTTTTATTTGTGTTCAGTATGATTTCATCAAAAACAAGAATCATTGGAAATAAAAAGTTGCCATGTCTGTATGCTCTCTAGAGATTACATGGTCACCCTCATATCTATCCCTCCACCCTTCACGCACAGTCCTGTCCTTGGCCAGAGTAGGCTGTTTCCCACCCTAGGGCTCGGCCATATGTGAGTGTTGGCTCAGTCCCTCATGTGAAGGTCAGCCCTGATGGGACATGTGAGCCCCAGATTGTCACCCTGGGGTTAGGAAGCAGGGCTAATTGACTTTAAACCAGGCTGCATGACATGCATTAGGACACAGTGACAGGACTACTAAGGGACAAAGGACACATTTACAGAGAGATGTGGTCACCTACAACTTCCTCAGTATGAAACCATAAACATGTATAAAGTGCCTGGATTTCAGAGAAATTAGAGTCATGATAAAACACTGTGGCTGCAAGAATATACATATACAACACCAGGAATTCCCCTAAACATGCAACTAAAGGAATAATTCTGGCATTTGGGGAAATCTGCTTGTTCGCTTTTTTGCAGAGAGTTAGAGGTTAATACAACTCATATCTGTCTGTAAGTTACAGCCAAGTTAGCTTAGCATAAAAAGTGGAAGCAAGGGGAAACGTCTAGCCTGGCTATGTCAGAAGCTCAAAAATTAACATGTTACGTCTCACTTGCACAATCCATACAAAAAGTAAACTAAACGCACACATCTACACACACCTAAAAACAAATGGAGTGGTTTTAGGTAGTTGTAAATGGGTTAATAGGCAGAGTTTTTCACTGCTAAACATAGCCAGGCTAGTTACTTCCCCCTGTTAAGCTGTGTTTATGCTAAGCTAAGCTAATCAACTACTGACTGTAGCTTCATGCACACACATATGAAAGTGGTATTTATTTCCTCATCGAACTCTCATCAGGAAAGCGCACACACACACACACAAACACACACACACACAATCACACACACCGAGTAATCAGTTAACACTTATCAGTTCTCTTGAGCTCTGAATCGCAACTCCTTTCAAACCATACACCTCAGCTTTGTTAAAGCCTCTTAATGATCCCCCCCCCCCCCCCCCCCCCCCCCCCCCCCCCCCCCCCCCCCCCCCCTTACTTCCTGTGCTCCTTTCATCCCAGTTAGGCCATGTAAGGACAAATCATTGTGGGGAGGCGACAGCGTAAACGGTTATGATTAGACGTTCAGTCAGGGCTGCCCGCTGATGGAGACGAGCCAGGGAGAAGCATTGTGCAATCAATGGGCCTGGTTAATTACAATGGATCAAACACAAGCTCCATGGCAACCCCTGCCACATTTTCCAAAACAAAGGCCTGCGAGTCATTCAGCATGCGTGGCGGCTGTGACATAGTGTTACGCATGGCTGACACAGGGACAATTAGCAGGACCCTAGTGTTTCTGCACAGTGGATGCATACTGTCATTTTTTGGGTAGTTGTCATCACACAGACAATGCTATACATATTATTAATGAAACATATCATACTGTAATTAACAGTAACCAGATCACAATGCTCAACAGAGAGGCCCAAAGTATTAATATTTAACCCTTTTTTAAAGCTACACTAGAGACATGGTTCTAGGGATATCCGTGTTGGAATTTTGTACAAATGTTCATGGTCTCCAGAGGATGAATCCAAATGATATTTGGTAATCTCCTAAATTTTAATCCAGATCAAAGTTCTCACTTATCCAGCAACATATCTCCACGTTTAATTGGCCGATAATTTTGACATTTTCAACAGATATTCATGGCACTTGGATGTTAAATCTTGACTTTGGTGAGCCCCCAAATCTTTCTCTAGTCCCACCATGAGGTTAACCTTTGTAGGTTGTCATGACATTTGGTATGGAGGCTCCCCTGATTTCAAAATATGAACAAATACCGGTGTAGTCATGACATTGTCATTAACCTCAACTGTGTTTAGGTGTAATTAGCAAATATTATCCTTCTAATACACTAAACTAAGATGGTGACCATGGTAAAAATTATACCTACCAAATATCAGAATGTTTGCATGCATCTTTAGCCCCCAGCACTGTTGTGCCTAATTACAGCCCCACAGAGCTGCTAGCATTATTGTTGGCTCTTTGTCTTCCTTTTTATACACAGTCTGAGCTCTATGAAATATTTCAAAGACCTCACAAGATAATAATAGAAGTTAGAGAATTTAATTTTCCAACTAAAACCACAAAGTCCATTGCGGTTTCTCATATGAATGATTTCAAATCTCTAAGCACTCAAATTTAGCGTTGCTTATATTCATACAGTAGTTGACCACAGAGTTTCTGTTGAATTGGCGACGCAACTGCTGGTGCACCGGCTTTGAAAAGACCCACTTAACACACACAAAGTAATCATCTCAAACTTTTACTTTTACTGAAGAGTGAAGAACTCACTCTTTTGTTCTCTGAGAGAGTCGTGACTGAGATAGACACCCATGCTGTCCGTCTATCAGCTAGCAGCAGGCACCATCAACAGGCCACCCGAGATGGGGTCTGTCTGCTTCTGACACCAGATCTGTTCTAGTAAACTCACGAAAGTTGTCTCTCACATCCAAACCACGAGCCAATCCCGAGAACAAATGTTAAGTGCAAATAAAACTGGGATTCATATCTTCATAACTTTCTCTCTCTCTCTGCATGGCTTTCTCTCTCTGACCCGTCTGTGCCCCTGTTTATTTATTTCATCATCTCATTCTGTTTTCTCAGCCCGTTGCCCCCCTTCTTCCTGCCTCTATCTGCTCTGGTCTCAAATTAGTGTCACATTCCCCAGTGGGCTTGTTATGTGTTTCTAATGCAGTACCTACCTAATAACAAGTGTCCTGTTCTTGGATCCCTTATATCAATTCTCATTTGTGTGTAAGAGTGCAGCTCTCCAACATTAAAGTGTGTGTGTGTGTGTGTGTGTGTCTGTGTGTCTGTGTGTCTGTGTGTCTGTGCGCGTGTGTGTGTTTCAAGGCAGGTCAGTCATGAGAGCAGAGGGTCTGCATTCCTCTGTGCAGTACAAAATCCTCATGGGATAGACCTCATTAGTGGACTGGCTGTTCCCAGGCTGTCTTGTTGTGTGTGTGTGTGTGTGTGTGTGTGTGTGAGAGACATTTTTGTGTCCTCTTGTGGCTGTTTGTGAAAATCTCAGTGTCTGTCTTCTTTTCTGTTTGTACTTTTTGATGCTCCCATGATATCCTGTGTTGGTGTATAGTTTCAAAAGACAGGGTTAGACTGCTGGATCAGGTTGGTTGACGTGTGATACTCAGTAAGGGAGCATGGAGAGGTCAGTAAAGTCTGAAAGCAGATGAGATGTTCTCAAGAGACTAGCTCGCTTGATGGACTCTTCTCAACCTTAGATAAATCACACACACATACACACATACACACACACACACACACACACACACACACACTGTCCTCTCCTTCCTCTCCATGCTGTCAAGTACTAAAGTGTCCCTGAGAGACACTTAACACATCAGTCAGTGACTCTGGTGGTTCCAGACACAGCTTTAATCCCCCCACGGTTGACCCGGACTGGGCCTGACAGCGTCTCATGTCACATTCTGTCTTTGCTTTCACTTTATTTTTCAGCCTGGGGACAAGAAGGGGGGTGCTGCAGCATTCAAGGGAAACACTGTGTTCATCATTTTCAGAATGTGGAAGGAGAGTGCTGTCTTTGTTGTGCAAGAGGGAAGACATAATCTTTTTTTCCTCACTCCTCATGACCCGGTGTGCACACTCAGCCACTTCACACTTTCTTGTGAAATATATGACTTACCTGAGACATGAGGCTTGTAGCAGCCTCTGCCTTCTGTTTTGTAGAGCAACGAAAGACAAATATTTATATCATAATGGAGACATCCCTTTAAATAATACCTACTGTATATGCTTTGAATTTTAATACAGTATGTCCCTAGTACTACTGCATTCACTGTATTTTTTCCATGCGTTAGTCCTATAAATGTAAGATGAACAACAAAAAATAGTCACCGTGTGTTCTGCCTGTCTGATTGTCTTTCTGCTTCATATCTTCTGCTTCTGACTCACATGAGGATGCATTATTGAGTAGGCAACAAGCACAAGGTGGCTGCAATCTAAAGTGCTTAAATGATTGCACATTTTGCATAACATTTAAGTCAATGGTTCAATTAATCAATGTTCCAAAATTATTTATGGAGTTCAAGTTCATATACATTTTATATTGATTGTGATGGACTGTGGCACTGATACAGTATGGCTGATAGGAGTTTTATTCTAGGAAGTGGTTGTTCAACCGTTGACACACTCACCACTCACCTGGCAGAAACCTGGGGTTGATTTCCAAAGAAAAGAGAAAATTCCCTTACACATATGTTTTACCTCTGCATTTTTATTCACACCCACAGTATATTAAAAATGCCCTCCACATTAGTCAATTTCACAGACTACACAACAATCTGTAGCACACCAGAATTTTAAGAACAGCAAGTGGATACTTTGAAGACAAGATTTAAACACAGAGGATATGTTGATGAACAATTAAACACAGCATTGAATAAGTACATTTTGAAACTCAAAAGTGGAAAAAGCCCCTTCTAAGTCTTCCATAGTTTGTTTTTGGATACTCAGACAGGGCACAAAAAAGCAAACTTTTCAATTAAAAGACGCTGGCACATCGTAATGAATGATCCACAATTTGGTGAAATATGTATAATACCAAATAAAACCAATGCAGAGGTGACGAGTGTGGGCAGGAATCTTCTTGCATGGTTGGCCTTTTTATAGGTCTTTTATTTCTGTGGATAGGATATATAACTAGATATGTAGCCTAACCATAAATTAAAATCAGTCTGTAGAGATCACATACTCACACACTCATCAAGTTTCTCACTTCCCTTTTATTCATTGCAGACGGTGATTTATGCCGAGCGGGGATATCCAAGTGACACCACTATCATGCATTGGAAAGTAAATAAGAAGTCACTTTCTGCTTTATCACCACTACATGATGTACTGTAGAAAACCACATCGGCACGACGTTGACACACACAGTACCAATATAGATTTACAATTCTATGTTTGTTTAAAGCAGCCATTCCTTGATTAATGTTTGTACCTGCGATCCTGGAATGCAGCAAGGATGCTGTACAATAACTGTTATGACTTACTGCCCTTGACAACAGGTACACTGCCTTTCATGTTGGTGCATAAATCAGGAAATGGGAGGATTAGCCGTTGTTGTATACATGTGGGTTAAGACATTCCCAGGCAGCTCTAGGTCTCCCATCTTGGTAATCGCAAACGCATTACTGGAAGCACACATACAGCAGCAGTTCTGCAGTTACACATGAAAACACGCAATCTAGCTTAAACACACACACATGCACATCCACAACATCCTTCTGAGGAGAGAGGAGTTATACACTGAACAAAATTATATATATTGTTTTTGCCCCTATTTTTCATGAGCTGAACTCAAAGATCTAAGACTTTTACTAAGTACACAAAAGTACTGTTAAGTGTACTGTTATTTGTATTTATACTGCAGTGTAAATGAAAACATAACTTAATATGTCTTTATATTTTTGATTTGCAATGTATTGACAAAAAAACATCACAGAAACACTGCACTTTTTTTTTTTTAAAGTTAAACGTAGAAATGATGTTGCCCAATCTCAAAGGGAAAGTGCTGCCCAGAAACATTGCCCAGTATATCAAATTATCTGTTGAATTGATTTTAATCATCTTTCTTCTTAGAAGGCTAACATTACCACATTGTAAATCTAGCATTGCTAATCTGAGTAATTCGAAAGTAACATTTTTCTGTGCTACTAACATTGCCATCTTGAGTTTAGCTTGCATCTTCTGCACAATGGTGCTACTGTGATTTAATGTGCTGGGTAATGTCACGTTCCTTGCCATGCGCTGCATTAAAATCAATGCAACACGATTTACAAAAAGCGTGGATGGTGTCAATGTGACAAGGTAAAATTTTACACTGTTGAAATTTACAGCTATATTTCTATTTCTTTGCGGGAAACCCGTTTTCACTTGTCATTTTTATCGGCTCGCTTACAGGTCTGAACTTTCCGCAAAGCTTGCGCAGAGATCAACTGCGCAACTGGGTTATAGGTTGCCAGGTTGAGGTGACAAAATGGTTGAAAATTGTACATGGTGTGTGTGTGTGTGTGTGTGTGTGTATGTATGTATGTATGTATGTATGTATATATATATATATATATATATATATATATATATATATATATATATATATATATATATATATATATATATATAAAATACTATATATTACATGCTCTGCTTTCTGATGATTTCTTTCGCAATGTGACAAAGATCCCACAAAGATCAACATTTAAGTGGGAGCTATCAGTGCAGTGTACAGATCTTTTGCCTGACCATTGCACATGCACAACACATGTTGTTATAGGAAGGAAGACACACACACATTCCCTCATACATGCATATGTAACCTTGTTTGCCGGTGTGAAATCCAGGGTTTGTGAGACTGTTCAGAGTTTTTAGAACACCAGCAAGACACAGTGAGTCTCCCAGAGGAACCAGAGTGTGAGACACACACATGCACAGAAACATACACACGGCATGGCAGTACTGTCAGTGAGTCAGTGTGTGAGTCACACTCCTGCTATGCAGCCTCTTGATTTTTTTAACAGCCGCCAGCACTGCACTGTATTTAATATTCCAAACAACTGTACTGTAGGACTCTGTGGCAGACATGCATGTCTATTGACATCAACACGTACATTACTGTATTTTTACACACACACACACCGTGTTGTTTTGCTGAGGGGCATTGAGTCACAGTCAACGATAAGGACCCGGGGTTATGACTGACCTCTCAGCTGTTCAACCCCTCGGTACTCCTCCTTTTCTCTCCACTTCTGGTGCTTTGCATAGGTATCCTTGTTTGTTTCTTAGCCTTTGTTTCTTGCCATTATACAGTCAATGACTCATAACTTACTTTTGCCTCCTTTTTATACCTTTGACTCTTTGCTAACTGGAAGACTGTTTTTTCTTTTATCACTTGCCTCACATGCTTCCTTATATTTTAGGCCCTGTTCTCTCACCTGTCAACGTCCATTCTCCCACTCTGTGATCAGGGAGTGGAGCCTTTAGGTTTATCTACCAGTGGTAAAAGCGTACACACACACACCTACCTTTTATAGATGATGACTCATTGCAACGCAGGCCATTCAGATCCACAGTACACCAAAGTAAAACTGGTACGAGAGCGTGTCATTGTGCCTGTGTTTGCGTAAACATTAACCTTTATATGCATTAAGGTGCTGTTGCGCCGAGGGTTGATGACACCACCTACGCAGCTTTTATCTGTCACTGAGATTGCTGTAAGGGATGTTTTGGTACCCCTTTATTGAAAATGTCTGAATTCATGCACAGCTCTCCTCTCCATGAATTCAGTTTGTGCATTTGTGTAACTGGACATATGTTTATTAGTCAAACATATGATAGAAACCAGTAATGTGTGTGTGTGTGTGTGTGTACAAGTCCAAGGGAAGAAAAGTATTTATCATGACACAGGCAGATGAGGAATGATAAATGCGTTGACTGACTCATGCAAGATAGTTATAGGAGCCATTCACTCACTTTTCTCTCTCTCTCTCTCACATACACTTACATTTGCCTGCATGTGGAAGAGACAAGTCACTATTAACTGCTGTTGTCCCGTAACTGTCACCTAGGCGGATTCACACTATAAACATTTTCTGAAATGACAATCTCTCTGCTGCCATTTTTATGCAAAGTGAGGGTAAACCATCTGCTTATTATAGAAATGTATGTTCACTTAAACAATGCAAAATGTTAAGACTTGTTTGTTTTTTATTCATTAAGATGAATATGTGGTTCAATAAAATGCATGAGTATGAAATGTGCATATCGGTATGTTCTATAAAAATATATAAGACAACAATTTGCTTGAATTTCAAAGACAAACATTAGTAAAGGACCATATGTTCTCTTATAAAGCATGACACAACTACAACACACTTACACTACAATACTTTGTGAGGTGACTTTGGCAATGACACAGCTTTTCTTTAACAAGATTAAAAAAACAGCAATACATCTTTTGATATCATATTGTTCCATACAGACAAACACAGAATAATAAGACAAACAAAATCAATGTTCATCATCTGTTTCCTCCTCTTCGTCCTCGTCTTCCTCCACTTCAGAATCATCTTTTTCGTCGTCTTCGTCGTCTTCCTCCTCTCTTCTTGTCTGCCAACTGGAAGCTCTTTGTTGCTGTGACAACAAATAAACTGTCACTATGCAACTAAAACTATAAGCAGGCAGTCATTAAACATAATTTGTGCTTTCGCAGTTTTTTCCTGAGCGTTTCTTTCGGAGCAATACAAGTACAGATGTGAACACACCCCAATATGCACTAAATTCATTAGATTACATTTGTCTATTTGTAGTAAATTACTGTATTATATGTTGAAGGACTGACATGTTGAAGTTCATATCATGGCATGTGTATAATCTAAGCACGAGGCTATATGCATTTTTGTTTTACCTTAGTAGTTTTCCTTTTTTTAAATCAAGCATGTAAACAGGCTCCGCAATCCACTTCTCTAACTGTGTTTGTTGTTTAACAGTGATTGCAGATCCCCACAGATAAAATCAAACCTAATCAAGGAGTTTGATCTCAAGCTGTGTCAACCCAGGGTTTTGGGTATCACAAAGATGGATCGATTGCTCTCGGGTTAAATTGCTGTGGTAACTTATGCTAACACCTTGCCTGGTCGGTAGCAGGTTCTGTTGGAGATTAGAGATCAACTGGTGAAAAAGCACTGCCTACTGACCAATCAATACACATTGGCAATGTTTTTATATTTAGGGCCCAAGCGCCGACAGTGGCCAAGAGCCTATTGAAACTGAAGAAATTATTATTCCTTCTTTCTTCTTGGAAATGAATTGCCTTTTTGAGGGGCTTAACATACTCAAAAACAAAATCACCCAAATTGGCCCTCACATCAAACCTGGTGAAACGTACATATTTTAAGGGTTTCAGGAATTAGCGCCATTTTGAATTGAAAGTTTGAAATTTGTGATTTTGACCATTTCTTACTTTAATGAACCTTTCATGATTCATTAGACTCTAACCCTGAGGACATTACTAACCAAAATTGACTCAGTCATAGCGCCCCCTAGTGGCAACAGGAAGTAGACCAACGTGTCAACGTGCTATACTTTAACAAGTTCCTCCTAGAGATTTAATCTGATGGGCTACAAGTCTGTATCATCTCAACACCTTAAAAATAACTTTTTGTCAAACGGTGTGGGGGTGGCGGACATTTATCGATAAACGAAGAGGTTGTAACTTTAGTGTACATTGTTAGACTGGGTTAACCTCGCCCACTCTGCCGGCGATTTCATTTAGCCCTGCAGCTTGGTCTGGAAACCTGCTTGTTAATTCTCCTGCTTCAGTTCACAATTTTGCAAGTAACCAATCACAAATTGGCTTATCTACCTTGTTCTCTATTGGTGGGTTTAACACAATGACGATAAAGAAGCGATCAAACAGCTTCTTGTTTACATTCAACATGTCTGCTACCCAAGCGCAGAAACAGCAACCCGTTAATGCTGCTGTTACCTCTACGTCACCTGGATCGTTGGTCTGAATGCTCAATCTCAACTCTATTGAGCTTGGTCTGGTGATAGCCAGACTAGTCCATTGTCATATCTGCCCAACATTTCTCACATTTGACAAGAGTCTAGGCCTGACAACGACTATAGGCCAAAATCGAATTTTGGTCATAGCGCCCCCCGCTGGAAACAGAAAATCCGCCCCATACGACAAACCTCATCTGATTTAC
Organism: Etheostoma cragini; assembly: GCF_013103735.1. NCBI lineage: Eukaryota > Metazoa > Chordata > Actinopteri > Perciformes > Percidae > Etheostoma > Etheostoma cragini. Next base: position 13,109,895 of record NC_048420.1, on the reverse strand, counting down.
ATGAAACTTATCTTTGTGGTCTACATGTGATTTTGAGCCATGCCTATGTACTCAGGCAACTCCCCCTTTTTCATGCTTTTTGAATTGTTTAAGGAGTCTTGTGTGAGGTATCATTGAAGACAGCATGTTCTTGATTTGTAGTACAGGCCTCTGGACATCTCCAGATCCAAGACCTGAATTAATCTCATGTTGCCAGACCTATCTCCACAGTGCTGAATTATGGTCTGGCTACACCGCCTAACTGTTCTGTGATTGGGGAATTTGCTCTGTTTGTATTTCTTTAAACCAATCATAACCATCCAAGGCGGTGCTAAGCAACCATGCCCTTGCAAAATCGATAGCGGAGATAGCGGAAAGGGAAGGGACATCTGTCAGGATTGATCCCAGCAATCAGTTGAACCCAACTAGAACACACCCTATGAGACCTAAAGAAGACAGTTCTTCAAAGATATCAAACTATACTCCTCATTTAGTGAGAATGTTGAGACTAGGTGCCCAGACATTTTAGAAGGCAATCCTATAAATTCACAAGTTAGTGTAGTACCACTGTTAAGATGCTGGGTTGAACTCTGAAGGTGGGAGGAAATGCATGATGTGACTGGCTTGTAATGACGTAAACTAAACGATGGCTGGGGTGATGCTGGGTATAAACTTTGTCACAACTGATAAGATTGACTGATACGTTGTTGAACACCAGCCTGGTATGAGGAAGACTACTGGGTTTGAAAAAGGAGGAAGGGAATCTTTTGATTTCACAAAGTATCGAGATCATCACAATGTAATTTATGCAACTGTCAAAGATGTAAAAAGCAATGTCGGAAACAAAAACTTAGTCAACCTGGACAAATTCTAGGTTTTGTATTAGTGCATCTATCCACTGTCTGTATCTTACCTGTGAGGTCCCTGTTGTACTCAGGAAGGACCCGGTGTGATCGAGGGAGGTTTTGGAATTAGCTCGCACTATGTCTAAGCGTGACTGGTAGTCAGGGGGATGCAGCGAACTCCTGAACACCTGCCAAACACAGTAGGCGCTATATTTTTCCAAAGAGAAACAGGAGAATAGAAGAAATGCCTACACACCCATTGGAGGAATGCCTCTGATAACACAGCAAACTGCCATCAAAAATAAATTCCACTAGAGCTCTCAATCAAGATTATCTTCATGTTTGTCATTGTGCCTTTTTCAAATGATTCAATCTTTGTACAATGAGTCATTGAAAAACAGCCTTGTCCGGGTGAGGAGTTTCACTTCAATAGGAATGGAAGGGAGAAGATATCAGTGGAAAAACAGATGAAATAGCAAGGGGTGGAGCCAAATAGCACAAGGGCGTCTGCACAAGGAACCTTGCTCACGTTTACATGCACATCAATATTCCACTATTATTTAGAATATGATAACATTCAGAATTGGATTCAGGTCATGTAAACAGCAAATTCTGGTTGAATCTTTTTGAATAAGGCCTTTTCCCAAATTTATCATTTTGCGATTAAGACGTGGGATATTCTGGTATTATTCAAATTTTAGAGGCATTGTTTGGACATGTATACACCACTTTCGGAATATGTGTCTCAATCAAGGTTTTCAGCGCAGGCTTATGGTAATTCTGTGCGTTGCTATGGTTGCTGGACACAAACCAACCAGCCAACAGTTTTTTAGGCTGCAGACCCGATGAGGAGAAACACAGCTACTTTTAAACATTACCAAAGACTTGAATATTAACAGGTCTTTCGATATGCACACGCATCACTATGACAACCTTTTCAAAAAGGTGGTTGAAGGACCGAAAGCGGGACGCTGTGTTCGCACAGTTCAACAAGTCCGCCACCGCTGGTAAACTTTGAAAAAAAAGGTTTGTTGAATTTCCACTTTTATTAGCCATGTAAACAGCTTAGCTTATCGTCTTTTTTTTGGAATAAGGGCAAAAACCGGAATATTATGTACATGTAAATGAAGTCTGTGATCCTTTGTTGTCTAACTACATGTTTTGTCTCTTTAAATACTAATAGCAAACCTCTCAGACCACACTGTAAACATAAGAAAGTAGCTAGCTATGACTCTGAATTGTGAAGAGTTTACCGCAGGTTACTTTAAAGTTACCACATGACTTAAAGGGTGTGGACTAGAAAATATGTATGAGCAATGAGGTGATGACTAATGGGTGAATAAGAGGGCTTGGACTTGTTAAATATAACCATCAAGTTAATCAAGTGCACAGCAAGACTAATCAGCTCAAGCGCAGTACACAGGCACATTTAAATATAGAGTGTTTGTCTGCAACATGGTGATTATGTCAGGTCAATAATTACATCCAACTTTGCATTTTCTTAACATTTCCTTAGCACAAACACTATCAGGCTAATTAGAATGACTGGGCTATGGTTAACCTTAAGCAGAGCATCAGCCTACCTCCAGGTCCTCCTCCTCATCCACACTTTGAATGCTCTGGTAGGCCAAGGTGTAGACCTCCAAGGCCTTGGCATGGAACGACATCTCCACTGTCACAAACTCACCAAAGATTTTCTATAAGGGGAACGACATGGATAATAATTTAGTACTGAGTAGGCTTTGGAACTACTTTACTGAATCACAAAACTACATTGTGGCCACAAGACATGAATATTAGTTTTGAAATGGTAAAAGAACAGTTTTAAACAACTCAAAAAATATTAAGATGTGTGTACAGGTGTAAAAAAAAAAAAAAAAAAAGACCTGTGACTAACTGTCAAATTTTAATCTTGATATTGGCATGGTGAAATGGCTTATGGATTAATATAACATGCAGTCAGTCAGTTAGGGCAAAGGGGGTTTTATCTCAAAAGTAGTGTATATCCACGACCATCCATCCATTCCACCAGATGACCGTTACCTTCCGCTTTCTTTGGGTTGACATTTTTGAAATCCGGTCCATTTATGAGGACAATGATATTAATTATTTTAGACAGCTAGCTAGACTATCTGTCTCATCTGAGTTTTTTGTTGCACGACTAAAACAACCTTTGAATGTACATATTCCACCAAAACAAGTTCGTTACCAAGGCTATTTTGCAGAGCCGCCATTGCTCCGTACAGCGCTTAGCCCTGCCTACAAAGACTGATTGGTTATAAGAATTGCCAATAAACCACAGTACGTTTTTCTCCCATCCCAGAATGCTGTGTAGACTAGCCAGACCCTCCTCCGCAGTGCTGTGGAGGAAGTCCTGGCAAAGCAAGACTACCCCAAAAGAAACTGTCTTCCACAGGCTCACCACAAGGGTGTATCTTGTCCCCGTTATTGTAAGTTCAGTAAACAGACGAGTGTAGGAGCCACACAGAGGCATTTCTTGAAATTTGATGACAACGTTAGTCAGTCTGCTCCAGGATGGAGATGTTGATCATGAGCCAGTCATGACAGATTTCTTGGAGTGGTGTGAAAGCCATTTCCTCAAGTTAAATGTTCAAAAAAGGCCGCATCCACTTCTCCCTACCACAATCAAGGGCACAGTGGTGGAGATGGTTGAGTGCTATAGGTTCTTGGGAACAGCGATTGATATAAAATTTGACCCATGACGTCAATGTATCCAAAATCTGCAAAAATATTTATTTTTCCTGCGCAGACTTAACTCTTTTAATGTAGATAAGACTTTGATGGTTTTATTCTACAAATCTAATATTGATTACATTTCAACTTTTTGTTTGATTTCAGTCTTTGTGAAGATTATAATACAAAAGTTCTGTCAAATCGTTACAGAGGACAGGACGATAATTGGCGCACAGCTGCTCTTTCTAACAAAGATCTTTGATAGACAAGCTTTGCAGAAGGCACGGTCAATCTTGTCAAGCTCTGACCCCTCGCTCATGGAGGAATTCATTCCTCTTCCCTCTTGGTGAAGATATACAGTAGGCTCCCTGAAGCAAAAACAAACGGGTATACATTTGTGATGTAATTGTTCTTAATCTGTTAGTTGTGTGCTGCCAAGATGTTTTATGCCTGTTTATGGTGGTTGTGTTGTTTGTACCTACATACAGTACATACCATCACTGTCTGGTTCTACTTCATCGCCACCCACTGCTTAAACAGATATAGTTACAAACACTAAAATTGTTGCTCTTAATTTGATGTAGATAGTAAGCTCAGTGCAGTAGACCTTGATGTCACGGATCTTCTGCTTCTCAAACTCGTCTATGGTCTCCTCGAGCTGCCTGGTCGTCCGTGTGGCATCCATAGTGGCTCTCTGGAGATCACTTTCAGCCTAATGATCAACAAGTGAATATACAACATAATACAAAACATATTAGACCAACATGAGAGGTTATGGCTAGCTACAGTTTTGAGAAAATCTGTATGTAAACATAAATTCAACATTATGCCTTTATGTTTGTTAATTTACTTAATTGGTAAATGAATACTTGATACCCAGGCTAATATCATCTAACCGCTGAGCTGCAGTACCAAAAGTTGCAGCACCTATTGAAAAGAGCCCTTCAGATATGCACATGCTAATGCTTCTTTTTTAAACAGTAAGGGAAAGCAATAGCTTCTGCAATTTTGACACTTGTGTCTCATGCATGCAAATGTAAGACCTTAACTACACACATAGTGAGAATGAGCTTTATGAACAGAGCTGCTAAAGGCTGCACGTGTATAGTTATACACATGCCAAGATACACAAATAGTTTATAGTGAATATTTGTGAGTCAGTTACAAGTAATGTTCATGATGTGCTTCAAATCTAATAAAAAGTTGTGAAAATATCGACATATTCAATGACTTCTGTTGGAGTTGTTTCACTGTCAAGGTAATTCTGAAATGTGTTTCATCTTTGTGGTCATACATCCCAGATTACACTGGACACACCTGAGACTGAAGGCTTGGTCAAGGAACAAACAAACAAATGATAGCCTGTTGTCTGTGTTTATACTACTACTGCAAGTTTATCCTGACCTACACACTGCAACTGGGTGTAAATTGTTATTGCATTAAGTGGATGGGAAGATACTGCAAAGGAAAACCTTGTCAAACAGTCAAAATGGATTCAAGTTTAATTTCCTGTTGCAATATTAATTTATATTAAAACATGTAGTCAATATAAAAAAACTAACAAGAAATTAAGCTGTCCCATATGTTGCCTGCACTAAAAAGTAGACAGGTAATTGTAACATTGAAAGTCTCTTGTCGGATATTAGAGGATTTGAGAAACAGGGCAAGGATACAATGATCTGCCTGTCTGAGGGGTTTCTCTGCCTGGTCCGCTCAAGCTGAGCCATCTGTTTGGCTTCTCTGTCTCTGGCACTCTGAGTCGTCTTCAGATCCTCCTGCATGGACGCACGAGCACACAAGGACTAAGTAGTCATTACGTGAATAAACAATGATAGTCAATTATTTGTCAGTTTATATCAAGACATCATCTAAACACTTGATGTAACTCAGTGTTTCTAGATCAAGACCTCAAATTCACCATGTCATGCAGGCTTTTGTGTTGGTAATGTTAAGGCAAGGAAATATTAAAGTGATATATTGTTTAAGCGTTGGCAGAAAATCAAGTACAGCCAAGTTCACCTGTTTTTAAGATATATGTCATGCTCTGCCTGTACAACAAATGACCTATCACAATCAATCTCAAAACGGACCGTTTGTTTCTTAACAAGTTAAAAAGTGTCTTGTGTGTTTTGGCACTTACTTTGAATTTGTGCAAATGTGCAGTTCGAAAGTAAGTTTAAACAAAAAAATACTAGAAAAAGGACGCAATCTTTTGTCAATACTTTGCAACTGGGGGCAACTGGACAAAAATGCAACATGACTAGTTTTATAATGTATGGCAACACTGTATCCGAGAGACTCAAAAAGTCACAAAGAAACAATTGACTTGCTATATGTTTTTAGTAGAACATTTTCTTAAATCCTCCTGGTTAAAACAAGATACGGAGAGGGGGAGATGTGGACAATGGCACATGGAAAGGCTGATGTGCCAGTGGGATGCTATCATTAAATCAATACTGCCCTCATGTGGCCATGCAGTGGTAATTAAACCCTAAACGTAAACTGCCCCCTCAGCCCCCATTCTCATTTTAGTGATACAATTACTGCATCCTTGTAGGCCAGAGCACATTTAATCTTGAAATGTGTACTTAAAAAAAGCTGCAGTAATTGATACGGCAATCAAACACAACTTAGGGACACTAACCGTCATTAAAGCACTTTTTCTGTCACTGGCAGCGGGAACAGCATTCGCTGCATTTCTGTATAACTCTGTTTAAAATGTGATATCTCAGCAAGCTAGACTCCGTGTGTAGACGTCAACATTGCTGCTGCTCACATGAACACTTACCCTTTTACGCTTCACTACAGCTCCATAGCTTTTTAATGGCTCTATGACTTTGGCTTCAAGTCTGTCCACCTGTAAGGCATAACTTTACGTTATGTTCTATCTTTCACAACACATTTATGCTGTTTAATATGGAATTAGGATTGAAGTCAAAGCAGTAAGAAGTAAATTACTGTAGTTTTACCTCAGCTTGGCGGTAGTCTTGAATCTTGGCCAGGTGTTCAGCAAACTGCTTCATGCCCCTCTTCAGGTGTGGCGTTTCTGTGTCTGCATAAATGCCGATTTCCCGAACCAGGACATCTGACTTGTCTCGTAGCCTGGCTGTTTTACGGACATAGGCAGCAAACAGTTGGCACATCTCTCCAAAATGTTTCTCCACATTGGTGATGTTCTCCTGAATCTTTCTTGTCTGGTTGTCCCTGGAGAGGGTGAAGGACAGCAGTATTCAAATAGTGTATAGGGACACACAAGTGCATTTGTCTCACCTGTTAAGAGGAAGGAGATTGCAATTATTTTCTTCTTGTACAATAAGTCATGAGTTTATAATGTTCTAACTACTTATAGTTATATGGGGCAGCCAACCTATTGTTTTATCCTGACTGATTGTTGATACAGACACTGAGTGTAGTAAAACCTATTTATTTAGTAACAGTTAGTGTTAGTTGACTTTTCAGAAAAGGACATTTTATAAACGTTATCATTTGAGCTATATATTGAGGATTTTAAACGGAAATCCGTGTTAACGGCTTGTATTAACGTTAGCTAGCTGATAGAGAAGGGTCATAAACAATCTTATCATGATCCATTAATGGCGTCTTGTGGTTACACCTTATGTACTGATGAAGAACTGTTAACTCGTTCCCTGCTATATCTGTAGCTAATGCAAAAGCGTGAAAGCGCACGTTAACAACTAGCCGATCTCTGATATCCTCGCTACACTTGGGAGGTTGATTTTTGTAAACGCTAACGTTAATTTACAGAGAACTAGCTAGATTTCCACTGCAAGAACGTTAACGGAGGATTTAGTTTGACGCATTGTGTCTCTTACCTCGCTCTTGCATCGGGTGTACGGCTCATCGTTGTAGGAAACGGCAGTAATTGAAATGTAATCAGTGTTTAGCCAAGTTTATCTGGACGCAGATTTAATGCTAGCTAGCTAACTGGCTATGCCTCTTTTCCACCAAGCTAGCACGCCAGTCGGTCGTTTCCATGGAGTCTCCGGCGGTTCCGCTTGAGCAGTGCATTCTGGGAAGTTGAGGCGTTGGTTGACTTTACTTTTTCTCGTCTCCCTTTTCTGTTTCTTGAAGTTCTACAACTTCTATTGTGAATTGAGGAAAGTTTGGAGCTCCTGAGAGGATGGAAAAAGTCAGCTCAAGGTGAGGAAACGTAGTTTGTTTGGATAGTTTTGCCATAGTGGAAAGAATGTACGCCAGAGGAAACATTAAAAACAACAGTTTTTAGGCCACATTCATAAGACATCTTTAATTAGTAGTTTCATTGCAGATTAAGGTTATACATACTAAACATATAATCAACAGTATAGTGTATTGCAATACATTGAACAAACTGACTGTATATAGCAGTCAAAATGATACTAAATCCGTCTTTACCAAATACATGCAAAAAAGCCTGTGTTGATCAATCATAACTAGTCAAATAATATAACATTTACATCACATGTATGTATTTATATATATATATA
>NC_048420.1:12935066-13099456 GCF_013103735.1 Etheostoma cragini | reverse complement strand
GAGAGAGAGACTGTGTAGTGCAGGTGTGTGTGTGAGACTGTGTAGTGCGTGTGTGTGTGACTGTGTAGGGCAGGTGAGAGTGTGTTTGTGACTGTGTAGTGCGTGTGTGTGTGTGTGTGTATGTGAGTGTGTGTGAGACTGTGTAGTGCCGGTGAGTATGTGTGTGTGTGTGACTGTGTAGGGCAGGTGAGTGTGTGTGTGTGACTGTGTAGTGCAGGTGAGTGTGTATGAAAGAGGTTAAAGGTAGTTTAAGCCTAATAGCTCAGGGGAAGAATCTGGCTGTTCTGCATCATTTGCAGCAGTTAGTTACAGATGTTTATTTTTCTAAATGTCTCACAGTGCACATTTTTCTCTCAATTATACAATCCAACACAACACGGTTGGACTACAGTTCACACTAAAAAACCTTCAACACACAACTGGCAAAACGGTTAACTTTATGCTCAAAATCACACGTTAAAACACAAATTTTCAAAATAAAATAACATACTAACACAATACACTATGTCTACAAAAACACTGCAAACAACTCAAAATCAAATGATTCTTCCAAAACACTAACACATGTTCTCTCCCAACAGGAACATTTAGTCCGTCCTAATGTCATAAAAACACTAATATCAGTTGGAATTACAGAAACTGCATTATTTTATATGTGTCAGGTCTGCCCATATACAATAGATAATAGTATATTGTATTGACCATAGATTGTGTTTTATAGTGCAGTTTCTCTTAAAGCCTCTCTATGTTTATGTTTTGTTGGGTTTAGTACATGCTGCATTTTGTTTCTCTTGCTGCAGAAATTCAATACACCAATGAATAAGCCATCTCAGAGTAGTTTTACATAATGTGTCACTTCCCGATGTGAGTCGAGTTACAGATGTGAGTTGCGCATGCGTCACTTTTTGACAAGTAGTCTACAAGATGCTAAAAAGAGTCTTGTAATATCAATACAGTAAAAATTGACCTACTTAACGAAGTTCGTTCCCTGCTGGCTATAAGTTAGCAATCAAACACAACAAAGGCTGTCACTTGAATGGCGTTTTGAGCTAACGTTAGCGATCAAACAACCATAGATGACTAAAACGTTTTTGAAGTGATTCCCATCTTCTGTTATTTGTTTGTAATGACATATTTCAGTATGACACGTTATGCCGTAAACCAAGGAAACAGAATTGTCCTGCCACTTGTCTTCCTCTCCCTCATGCAGGAATTTTCTTACTTTCTTTGTTTACTGTATTGTTCCTTTTCCACACAAAATCAGCCCAAATAGGTCTTCTTTTACTGTATGTGCTACTTTTACAAATCCGAATCAGCTTAGCCAGGTTTGCATAAACGAACAATGAATGTGACTTGGGTTTCTGTAATCCTTGCTGTCAAAGTACAACACTAGCTTACTGAAATGTATAAAGAATACAATTAAAAAAAGATGGTTATGTGATTAAAAGAACCTCAACAGCTAAGTGGGTTTCCTAGATGGGAATCAGTTGTGATTGATGTATTTGCATAACTTCAATCCGCTAACAATGGGATACTGTCAAATGCAGGGGATATATTTCAATTAACAATTTGAACAGCTGTTCACTTGGACTTTAGCCTATACGTTAGGTTTATGTTTAGAACATGATGTTATCTGTTCTGAAATACAGTGTGAACGCATTTGTAAAATTGTCAAAAAAAATCCATTGTTTTGGTCTTGGTTGAGCTTGTTTGTAAAAGATGTTCAAGCTTTTCAAATTATGTGTTAACTGTATGCATTTTGTGTCAAAGCAGCAAGAAATGTGTTCATTGTATAGCCCACACAGACATATGTTGTGCCAACTGTGTTAAGAGTTTAGGAAAGTTGTTAAAGCTATTAAACAAATTGTCATGGCAATCGTACAAAACTGTAAGAAGAAGAGCCTACAGACAGAGCAGTCTCTCTGCTTCTTCGGTGCGATTGTATTTCTTGACCACATGGTGGCAATCTGCTTCCATTTGTCACTTTGCCAAAGATCCAAATAGGAATTTGCATGGTTACAGGTGGATTCTGAGCTGTTTGTGTATTATTAATCTCTCTTCACTGTCTTCATCATCATATGTTTACATTATTCAGGACTCCCTGGCAGTAACCCAAGACTAGATTCAAAATCCCTAAACGTTATAACAAATATAACAGACGTCTGTCTAGCTGATGTCCTGCAGGATCTTTGTGTTAAAAGAAGCCTCAGGCTGTTCAGTTATTTGCGTTGGCCTCTGGTAAATGTATTCAGTAATGGTGGCATCTTAGACTGTGCATCTGACTTTCTTAAAGAACAGATGGTGTTGTTTCCAAACTTCCAATTAGCAAGGAGAGGGTAGAAACCACTAGCAGCTCTCCCTGCCTCTTTCAAGCTCTCCTCCATCTTTCTCTCTCTCTCTCTCTCTCTCTCTCTCTCTCTCTCTCTCTCTCTCTCTCTCTCTCTCAATTTTCAATTTTAATGTTGCTTTATTGGCATGACAAAAAATACATCTGTGTTGCCAAAGCATAAGAACAAACATACATATAAACAACAACAAGGAGTAAATACATCTGATATAGTAATACAATTAAACAGGGTACTTATGATATAATTGTAGATACTAAACACATTGTGTGCATGTCCCTCAAAGGGTACTTCAAAACAATTAAGAAAGAATATAAAAATAAAAATGATAATATATAACATTCTCGATTTATTTAGCGTTGTATTGTGGCAGGAGAAGACATATTTAGCTGCTAGCCATGCATTGCTTTTATCTTTCCCTAATAAAAAAGGCTGGTATACGTATTTTTTTCAAATTTTTGGAAATATTTGGTTCCTAAGTCTTCATAGTTGGGACATGCACATAGGAAATGTAATTAGGATTCAATCTCTCTCTCTCTCACTCTTCCAGTCTTTGTCCATCTGTGCCCTCTTGTTCCGTCTTCAGCTCTCTCTGTTTCTGTCTGCCTGACTTTCCTCTCTCTGCATCCCTCTACGCCACAGTGGCACTACGGCACTGGAGCGATGTGTGGCCCGGTGAACAGATTGGGAGTGACATATGTCAGACGTGGGGGGACTTAGTGGGGCAACCAAATATGTGTCTCCCAGCGTGTGTGTGTGTGTGTGTGTGTGTGTGTGTGTGTGTTGACTCTCCCCCTTCAGGTGTGGGTCCTGATGTGAAGCCTCCAGACCTTAGGCTCTCCATCCTCACATGCACTCGAATGGCTTTAGATTCCCTGTTAATAACAAGAAGGAGTCTGTGGGAGGTGTGTGTGTGTTCAGGGACGCTGAGGATTATGAACAGTGTGATGTCTTGTTTGCCACTTGGTGCACAAAATGAAATTACAAGCCTAGAGTCAACATCTCATCATGCTGATTTTGGCCTACCCCTCTCTCTCTCTCTCCTTCCTTTAACGGCTACATTCTTGTGATTTGGCAGAGGGACACAGCACTGTTCTCTTGCAGGAATTAACCCAGAAATATACAGAGGGAAATATAAACACTCCTCTTTTTGCTTTAACTCAATTTTAAGTTTTATAACTTTTAACTAGTCCTAAAATTAAACATTGATTTGTTCTGAGATGTAATTACATGCTCCCCTGGAAAGTCTGTAAAAAAAAAATAAAAAAGCAAAACTTGCTAATCTATCATGATTTCAGTCTTGTGAAGTTCTTTAACATAACACGGTTTCCCATACATATGTTGTACTTGGGCACACCGCCCAGGTAGATAATATTTGAATAACAGTTTTTACCAATCAACAATGTAGTTTTTACAGCGCACACAGACCAGTGGCCTACAGCCCCTCGGCCTCTTGAAGTTGCGCTTCGCGTGCATGACGGTGTCAACGCTTTGCTGAAGGAAAATAGAAGCATTTTTCCATTGATGGCTAGGTGTTACTGCGCAGCCCCCAACTGAGCTTGACGACATAGTTGTGATGTGAGGTACAAGGTAACGGAGCCTTTTATACATTGTCGTGTTTCTTTAGAAATAAACAACAGACAAATAGAGTCCTGAAACACTTCAGATGTAAAGGTATTCACTGTCAAAGTGGTGCCAAAATGAATGGCAGTCAATGCAGTCAAAGCTAACTGCAGGTGATTGCTTCGTAGCATTAAAATGGTACCATAGGGACCTTCACTTAGATAGGAGAGGCTTACCCCTTTTGTTTACTTCAGGCTCAGAGGCTATAGCAGTCAGTAGTAACTTCCTGCTAGTGGTCTTGTCGCAAGATTAACTGTATTAACAAACCGTGGTAATGCTGCAGCCACACCGCTGAGAAAGCTCCCTGAACGGCATTTACCAGAGTCTGGTCGTTACCCCTGTCCGCGGCAGTCTCCTCCACTCCATATCTTTACAATGGAGCTAACCGGAGCTAACCACTAACGGAGCTAATAGTTGCTAACTGAGCCTTCAGTTCTCATTCTCCGTGCCTAAATTCATTAACTGTGTTTATGGTAGTGGTGTGCGATACTGCAAAATTGGGTTGTGCTGTGATCATAGCTGGTTTGGCGAAGTGCTGCTAATGCGGAAGTGCCTTGAACCTGCATTCTATACTTGAATTCCAGCAGGGGGCGACACTTGCGGTTGCAAAAGGAGGTCGGTTTCTGTAGAAGTCAATGTGAAAGTGACCCACTTTGGACTTGGTTTATTACCTAAGTAAAGTTTATAATGAATTTGTAGGCGTGGCTATGATGTGACGTAATGACGTGATCTTAAAGAATGCAACAAGGACATGTAGCTATAGTAGCCTACAAAACAGTGTTTACGATCCCCAAAACACGGACACTTTAAAAAAACAAAACAACAACACAAAATTAGCCTTAGTCTTATATGATTTAAAAGGAATTAGAAGGAGACAGTGTTGAGATTTTTAATAACATGTAACTTTCTGTATGGATCATAGTATTAAGGTTAAGTTACATATAATAGCCTATTTGGGCTCTGGGTAATCAGGTATTTTATCTGCTGAACCATAACATTTGACAAACCAGCCAGATTTAATTGACAAAGCACATCAAAGCTACACTTCATCTGTAGCTTTATCATCTTTCAGTCTATTTTTAATATGTAAATAGTTTAATTTGAAATTATAGGTTAATGTTATGTAGCCCAGCCATCACATGCCATGGAGTCATATCCTGCGCCACCCACCAACTCAAGTATATTCTCAACCTATGGGAAACACACCATAAACATTCAACTAACTAAACTAAACAAATTACTTTATTAAAGTTTTACTGTCAGCTTTGGACACTTTGGCACTGATGTAGCAATCCTTTCTACTGACAAAGCATCATCTCTCCTGATACATTTTTTTATGTACTAGTTTGACATCCCACAGAAAATGTCACAGATCTTTTCTCCCTGTGCACATGGACAGCCATGATAAATGGTTTCTGAAGTACATATGGAATTCCACGATATTCCCCTTTTAACTTCAGCAACCTTGAACAAAAGTCCTCCCTCTGCAGTTAAGCGGGTGCTTGAAGGGCAGGCCAACGCAGACACGGTCCAGTGCTTTTATTGACCTAATGAAAACCTCTCCATGTCTCCAGGGGCTCAGAGCTCAGGTTAGGGTCTTTGTTGTCTGCGTCCATTAGTGTCTCCTTGGCCATCTCTCTCTCTCTTTCTTTCTCCATATCTATCTTTCTTGCTCTCTTTCTAACACCTCACTTTCTAACTCCCTTAGTCCCTCGCTGCTGCTCTTTTCCCCTGAGGAGCTGGAGAAGAAAATGTCACCAGATCAAATTAGTGGGAGCCTCCAACACTGCCTGTCCGCCTCTGTCTGTCTATTCCGCCGAGTGATAGCGTCACTCATGGAAGTTTCTAGAAGTGTATTTGTGTCCAAACTTTATCTTCCTCAGGTATGATACACTGTATGACAAGTAATAAAAATATTTTTTCTTAAAGTTGTTTTTCTACTTACGCACTTGTCATGCATGTTTTTACTGGATTGGTCAAAGTGTAGGGTAGCAAAACTTCAGACTACATAAGATGAAAATTTCAAAAACAAGTAGTGATGCTCGAAGTATCTGTATCTTCTTTTATCTGTAACAAAAGAAAGTGAGACAACATGTTAATTGATGATCTTTTGAGGCTCTTGTAGGGAGATTTTTTTTAAACTTTCAGACACTGCTAGGCTTATCTTTTGTCCCTGCTTCATGTCTTGATGCTAACCTTTTCCTGGTAGATATAGGAGTATTAATCTTCTCATCTATAGTAACTCTCTTATATAAGTGAATAGAAGTCAATTTCCTAAAATGTTGAATTTCTTTCAAAATAAAAGTCAAATAATTCATTTTCATCATCTCTTTGGATGAGGAAGGCTACACCTTGGCATTCTGAAAAGGCCTTGGTATCGCATCCAGTCTTTGTTGCAATGTCACCACCACCACATAACTTATTCATAGCACATTTCATATTCATAGCCTTCTTTACTTCACTTAGACGCATCGGACATAGTGATTTCTCTCTCGGTCTGGCGTTATTTACCTTAATGCATTTTAGTGGAGTGAGCGTTGCCAGAAGTCCATCTTTGCAAACAGATGACTTTAATGCATGTTAACCTTGGTAGCAGTAAAAGGCCTCACCGTTACTCCTCTTAAACCATACTGTGTCTGTTGGAGTCCATTGGGGAGAAACTGGAGCACTTCCAGGACTACTCCTACCCACAGACCGCAAAAGAGCCCTAAATGAAAATGACTTCAGACTATTTAAAAAGAGGAAGAGGCTTGGTTGAAGTCATAATGTTACGCTTATTTAATAGTGTTAAGAAGTCCCTAAAAGATGGTTTGTGTGGACCATTTTTCCTGGATATTTACTAAATGAAAATTATGTTGTTGGCTTATCTATTTTGGTAAAAAAAGGAGACAAAAAGAGAAGAACCAAAGCAATCTTCAATAGGATTGAAAAGAACACACAGAAGTCCATCTCTATGGTGCTCCATCACGGGCAGATGAAAGTGGCCACTGTCCTTCTGCCATAAATATGCAAATGGAAAAAATGGCCCTTGAGTGCAGGGAGCAGTTCCCTCAAGTGCATTCATTAGCCACCGTTAGCATAATTGATTCCCAGTCCCGCCATAAAACTGGTCACTCCCTGCGCCTTTTGCTCTGGGGTATCCTCTATGGACTTCACGGGCTAACTTCAGTCATAAATCATTAAAGGACACTACTAGCCAATGGACTGTGGCAAGACCCTAGAGATGTGCGAGCAACAGTAATACTGTCACTGACATCTAAATCATCGATGTGACATATAAAGGTGCCTACAGGCTGACATATCCTACACTCCACCTCTCTATCCTCATTTCTTAACTCGGTGTCATAAAAATGTATGTGCTTTGAAATTAGGCAGCACGCACCTCAACACAGCATATGTCAAAGATGCAGTTTTTTGATTTGGGCCAGAAATTGCGTAATATTTGACTTCATGTCTTTGTTGTAATTTTTTTATAAACATCTTGTGAATTACCTTTTAAAAGTAATGGTTAAGCTTTGATTCTTGTTCTTATGACTAAAGTTGAAGATAAAACTGAAGACTATTTGCTTGTGTGTACGATATGAACAAAAACATGGTAAGCTAATTAGTATGCTAAGAGGTAAATCTCTGTCATAAGTCACTTTGGTAATTAAATGAACATCAGGAATGTAGACTGGTTACTGCAGAAGTCATGATAGCTATTTGCTGTATTTCTTTCTCCAGCATCACCATTCAGAGCGGTTGTGTGGCTTATTAAGGCTCCTATTAGAGCAAAGGAGAGTCTGTGTGGTAAAAAGATTTTTTTTTTCATTCTCTTCATCCAACCTTCCCTCCATCTGTCCATCCATCCATCCATCCATTCTCTATACAGTCTAATTAAACTCATCAAAGTTGTGCAGTGAATGCTCCCAGCACCTCAGAGAGGCAAAGAGTGAGTGAGAGGGAGTAGAGACTGATAGCGGCATACTCATGATGTATCACCACCTCACAAAATAAAACATATTCATAAAGAATATTCATTACCTCTACCAGCCATCCCCCAGATGGCCAGAAAATTGGCTTTGTGTTGAGATGTAGATTCAGGCATGCATATTAATGGAAGACAGATGTAAACGCATATTCATATTCTTTGGCTCCTCTTTTTGTGACAGACAAAATGATAATGCATCCACTTAGGAGAGGGAAAAGGGGCTGCATCCGGGAAGCAATTCACCTCTAATGTGCTGTTGGGTTATTGGCTTTTTGTCAGACTCGCAGTGTGTGTCTCTATTTGTCTAGTGTGTATTTTTTTTTTTGGAGTCTCGCTCTCTCTTAATTCAATTCAATTTTAAATTAAAATTAGCTTTATTGGCATGACAAAATCAATACATCTGTGTTGCCAAAGCATCAGAACGAACTAAAAACAACAAGGAGTATATACTACTGATATAATTATAAAAGTAAAACGGATTTTAAGTCAAACTTCTTATTGCAACAATATGTGTTTTAATTTGGCGGTTTGTGGCTCTGCTCACGTGATGCTATGGAAATCTGACAAACTGTCCCTGATCTCATAATAATGTATTATTGGCCACACTTTTAATTTTTCTTCTTATCTCCAACTACCTTCATATACTAGCCCCATCGCTTCCACAAGAGGACAGTAGTGCTCTCTCAGCCTCCTCCTTAAAGGTCAGACCACAAAACTAGAGCATAACTTCAACATTGGTGGTATGTGAGTACATGTGTATAGGTGTGGCAAGGTTTTGTTAATGCCTGAGATGTTTAGAGGGATGGCTATTGCGATTAATTTGACTGAACTAAACACACAATTAATATTAGAAAGACCCAAGAACAGTCACTATTTTACACAGCATTTGAACTATTTAGTTCAGGTTGTTTTGAGTGTTTAATACTGTACTTCTGATCTAGTTTGTTTTAATTGTAATTTTTAATTTTAAACATTTAATTTCTTATGATCCAAAATTGCAATATATGCATATATGCAAAAATATTCTGGCCATGTTCAACCCTTTGTCATGATACATGAATATACCATTCCACCAACACCCATGACACGAGTACTATAGACACTGCTCCAATAACCTACCCTAGGCCTCCCCTAAACATGTTAGATCTCATCTCCATGTTACAGCCTCTATATGTCACTGTAAGAACAGATGAGGTTTTTAATAGAAATGGCGTCATAAACCCCCAATACTGTAACGGTGCACTTCTAAATTCGAGTAAAACCTTCTTTGTGTAAGTGTGTGCCAATATAGAAAATGTAAGCCAGTTAATAAAAAGCAGTGCTAAATCAATGGGAGCCATAAAAGTTACAGGGTTATATTAAAATGTGTGTTTGTGTGTGTGTGTGTGTGTGGAGGGGGGCATTAACATGCTGGGCTTGAATTATCATGTTAATTTAATATCCAGTCTTCAAATGAAGCAGCAAGCCCAATAAAGGTCAATTAAGCAACTAGCCTCCCATCTCTATATAGAATTTTATGGCCTCATCTAAATCATGGAGCTGGGACCGGGGCGAAGGGGCCCCACTGGCTGCTGGACACCTTTGGGACACAATGAGTGCGCACGCTTTTAAGATCTAAGTTCAAGATGGTGGTTAGTTTGGATTGGGACAGCTCTGTGATACTGGATCCACCTTGCCCCTAATGATTATTTTGAATTTATTTATCTATGTTTTTCTTGCTGCTGCACACAAGAACAATGTTTACACATCCAGGCCCCGTTTTTTGCAGCCTCAATGCTGCTGTTGGAAAAAAAGGCCAAGTTGTATCCAACATGAACTTTCTATCCCTACAAATGTGGGTGGGAGCAGGCTTTTGGTTTCATCACTGTGCCGTAAAAAGCAAGATCATTTCTTACATCTGTGGAAACTGTGGTATTGTCAAACTAAACCTTTTATCTGCTTGTCATTATTTTGTTTCGACAAATCACTTACTCTTTGTTCAGCTTGAATTTAACTACATTTTTTGTTCCCATTTTTTAATTTCAGCAAGATGAACTTTGAATAAATCAAACAGAAAACCAATGAATTACTCAGCCAACTCAGACTATCAATAATTAACCAGAATTATTTTAATGGATGTTAATGCAATATGCATTTGACTACAAATGGAATTCTTAATGAAAAAGGATTCAGATTGAAGTCAGGCTCTTAAGCTATACACTTGCTGAAAGTGACAAAACGTAATTGCCATTGATCAGGCTTATTTTTTATTTAAAAAATCTGCTTTAATTTGAGGGGTAATCCCCAAAGTGTTGCGTAAATGACATCTATTTTTATATTTGTATTCATATGTGTATGTGGATAGACATTCAAGGATCCTACAGGATAGAATTATTGATTTGGCCAACCTCATGACAAGAAAAACTGCTAATATATCAAATAACTGACCAAAATAATGACAACTCCCTACCCTCACCACTATAATCAGATTGGTAACTGAAGTTTAATATTGATGTCCGCTGACACAATGGTGAATGAACAGTTAAAGAATAATAAATAATTCCCATGCAAGCACAATATGTATCGACCACTTATTGACCTCCTCAAGCTCGCCTGCTGCAGTGACATGGCTTTATGCAGATCCATGGTCTTATGAATAAATCATACTGAGCTAGTTAGAGCCATACTTTCAAGGTTCCCACTTAATAAACAAAAGAAGGAGCTGCTGCTGTGTGACCTGAAACACAGTACTCTTTTAATTGCCTCTGAAGTCTATGACAACACAAGGAAAAAGTCTTAGCTGAACAAACACACTTCTTATGACCAATTTAACCATATTTTTATCCCATCTCTTTATTATTTATTGGATTGTTTATATTTTGTTTTTGAGTTGTCCTGTTTCTGTTATCCATGCAAACATTTTAAGAAAACCCTTTATAAACTTATATACCTATTATATAGCGGGATTGTCCATACTTAACATTGCTCATCACTGTTTATTGTTATCTGGGAAAGTTCAGTTATCATGATACTAGAGCATGCCAAGCCATGAACTACTACAAACTACTTTCATTTTTTTTCTTCTTTTGAGTCACTGTTCCATTATCTTTTCTTGTGGTTGTTGCTCTGGAGGGAACTACTAGTTGGGTCCTTGTAAATTATGTGGTCTAGTGTGGTCTAGACCTACTCTATCTGTAAAGTGTTTTGAGATAACTCTTGTTATGATTGATACTATAAATAAAATAAAATTGAAATTGAAATAAACAGAATATATTTTTGTTTGAGACTGTTGGTCAGACAAACCAGGACATGAAGACATAACCATGCACATTTTCCACAGCAGTAAATAAATCCGAAGATTAATCGACAATTAAGGGAATCTTTTCATGCCCTATTTAGATGTTGCAAGGATACTTGTGTGTTGAGAAGTTACTGTTTATAATATGCACAAAACTCTGAATATGTATCCTGACAAACTTATTGAAAATACCATAAATAGTAGGGAAAAGGACTTAGGTTTGGCAGATGCTGGTCTTGAGTCTGATTCCTCAGTTTTGCTTAAGCCTTTTGGGCAAAACTACAGTACAAACACTGGCTTGTGGCACACATGGCTTGTGCATCTTTAAATACACTTTCTGTCTGTAAAGCATCCCCATACAAAATGCATAATATGCAACAATTCAGCAAAATGTTATAGTGAAAACTGAGCGTCCTTGCTTCGTTCCACATGCTATGCATCTGGATAGTGTCTGAGCATATTACATGAGTGAATGGGTTAGTGACCCAGATTCTCTAATGGGATTTTAGGTGTCTTAAAAAATAGAATAGCTTTTTTTCAAATCAGACAGATGTTCCTCTTTGATAATTACACACACATTAAACCAGGAAGACATTTGTATGAAAGACGTAGAAAAGAATACCGGTACATATGCATTAGTATGGATTCTTTTGGATGATGCTTTGGTTTTGATGTTTTTTTCAACTCGAATGACACCATGATGAAACATTTATCCTGTGCTCATAGCTCCTGCCTGGGTCAAAATAGACGTGGGCCTTTGTTTATCAGAAGAAATAAGATATCAGATATTCCAGTACACCCAGAGAACACACCCACAGACTGTGTGCCTGTAAAGCCGTGCTGTGCTGAAAGCAATCTGTCTCCCCCACCCATAACGACCATCTGTCATTAGTGTAGATCAATGGAGATGATAGATGGGGAGTGCTTGCTGTGCTGACAGAAGCACTGAGACAAGAGTCCAGGAACTACCATGGTTATGGTATGTGGTCCTGACCCAGCAGGGCAAAAGCACTGATGTTAATTTTGTATCCATGCTGAGGTTGAGTTGATATGACTTTGGACTGTCAAGATAGCTACAGACTAGCTTTTGAAAATTCAAATCAATTTTAACCAGTTTTCCGAGTGTTGCATATGTTTGGAGCACTCACCCACATGCCTTTACTCCTGCGCCAGACGTGTTATAAATTCTCTCTGAATAATCCATTTTCCTAAGCACTGGGTTATATATTCAAAGCATGTCATATGGGGTTGATGTTAAACAAGGCAATAAAACAGGCAGAGAATGGACTGTGCCAACACATCTTATAGCATGACATCCCAACAACCAGGCCAAACCAGTTTGGATCCACCGAGTAAAATCAAAAGGACTGGACATGATTTGATGAAGCCCATTTCACACTTGCTGAGAGATATGGACAGTCCAAGTCCTGTTAAAATCCCTAGGGTTTTGGACAAGAGCTTTCTGAGAATTTTCAACACAAGTCATTCTTAACACAGAGGAGTAGACAAAATGAAGGGCTTTTTTTTCCAATTTAAACCACTACAATTGAATTCTGAGGTAACAGAGGCTCCCCTGTGGGAAGTATGCCTCATCTGTATTGGCTCCACACTAGCTCATATGAATTCAGTTTCTTTGTCATCTGTTTACATTTCATGTGCTCACATCTATGAGTTACTGAGAATTATTTGTTTTGACAGTTGGAGATGTTAAATTTAAAAGTAATGGTAAACTAAACACACAAAAATGCAAGAATGGAATAGACAATACACATATACCAATTCTGATAACACTCCCTGTGATTACTCTAATAATAAAAAGGAGCCATACAATGACACAAAACCCACACAATCACCTGGAGCACATGTACTGACAAACACACACACACACACACACACACACACACACTCTTTCCTCTCTTATACACCCGGGCAGTGGGGATTGCTTCGGAAAAACAGCACCTGCTCCTCCATTTGAAAACTATTTAGGGAGGCATCAAACTCTATCAGGGCAGGTCTGATTGCGGTCGCCTCTTCACAGTCCCCCAATCACTCAGTGAGTCAATTAGCCCCCCACCCCTCCACACACACACACACGCACACACACACACACACACACACACACACACACACACACACACACACACACAGATACAATATGCACAACAGACTCCCATTCTCCTCCGTCCGCTGTGGGTTCCGCCAGGGAATGAGAGTCCATCGGCGGCCTCCTGGCAACACCTGAGGTCCCCCGCCAACCAGCCGCAGCCCCCCTCCCTCCACCCACAGTTAGCTAATAGCGGTGCTCCAAGGGCATCCGAACCACAATGGCGTTCAATTCACCCCCATTGTACCCCTTTTACCAAGCCTCATACCAGCGACTCAAAAGCTATTTAGCAGATGATAGGCAAAGAAAGAGAGAGGGAAAGTAGGAAATGAGCAATGCAACAACAGGGGTGAAGCGTCTGCTCACCTCTGTGATCATTTACTTAGTTCAGGGAAGGCAAATCTGATTGTGCTGTTCACTGTGCATGTGCTAGTGCCAGTCTTCGTCTTTGCAATTATTAAGAGTGTGTTTGCGAGATTGCAGGCGTATTCCTTGTTGCATCAACTGTTACCTGCGTGTATGTGTGTGGGGCCTACAATGCGTCGAGTCTTTGGGTTAGCGGGCGGCGCTCTCTCACAATCGCTTATTTATTCAGGGCCTTTTGAAATAATCGAGTTGACACATCTGTCAGATGGTGAGAGGAGGAATGCTAAAAGGTCACCGGGCGAGGTACCAGCTGCTCCCGCACCAAACCTTTCCTGCCTCCAAATAGCACAGTCATTACACCACAACAGATGGGACTCCTGCCTTTCATTTCTGCCTCACTGGCGTACACTTACTCTCTCTCTATCTCACACACACACACACACACACACACACACACACACACACACACACACACACACACACACACACACACAGGAGCGGACACACAAATGTGGCAAGCACCCATCACACTTATCTACACATGCACACACGTACATACAGAGGTGCAGTCACACCAGACACTTGTCACTGACAAGACAGGCAAACAGGCAGAAACATGTACTGTACACATCTGCAGACACGCACGCAAGCATACACACACACACACACACACACACACACACACACACACACACACACACACACACACACACACACACACACACACACACACACACATTTATTCCAACCCTCTGTCACTGTCTCTTTGCTCTCACCTACACACTCTGTACTCTTTCTCTCCAGGTCTGATTTCCATGTACAAGGTCAGTATCAGCTGTCTACAGGGAACGTCACTCCCTCATACCAATGCACGACAAAAGGACAAACTCGGTCGCACTAAGGACAAAAAGCGGAGGAGATGTTCTCTCTGCAGTCTCTTTATTTCTCAGTCAACTTGCTTCATATCTCAGAGCTATTTTAATCTTGTCTGTTCCAAAAAAACAGAATAGAACATTTTGGCCATCCAGAAAGTGATTTATAATTCAAACCACGGTGCAATGTAAACAACAAAAATCTTTATTGGACTTATATCTTGGACCAGCATTGTAGTCTTAAAAAAAGTGCTAGGTATTGCAGAAAAGCCTTAGGCCTTGCTCCAAGTCCTGCCTTTGATGGAGCTCTACAGATTCAAGTTTGCTTATGAATCGAAAGGCCTTTTCTGATGACTGCATGAAAAAAATCAATTTCCTCCCCCAAGCACTAAAGGCATTATGGCAACCTTAATCACCCTATGAGAAAACCAAACTAGTGCAGACATGTTTCATGTACACTTCAAAGCTCAGTGCTTAAACAATCCAGCTGTCGCCAATTTATCTGCATGCACATCATCATCAGATCCCATTGAACTCTTTCATATTGGGTGCTCTTTCAACTACAAGTGAGATACAGGAGATACTCTTTGTTTTTCTATAAAAAGGGCATTTTGCTTTAAATATGTAGTTGTTCTAAGAAAATCCTAAACTCGTATGTTGCATCGCACATTTTATATGTTTTAAATTTCTCTTGATTTCTTTTTGTCCCATTATTTCTTTCTCATTTTATTGCTCTTATCAACATGGAAACGTGGATTGGCATTTAGCCTTCTGTAGTGTTTAATTTCACACTAACATTCTCACTTGGAGCAGTCATTCACACTTGGAGGGAATAATCTCTCACACGATGTAACACTGTCCATCAAAAAAAGGGTAAAAAAAATACTTTGACGAGGGGGCGGAGAACTGGCATCAGCTGTGTGCTTGGCCATCAAGTGGTAATGCAGACTGGACGTGCTGTGATGATAGCTCAGTTCACAACGACAAAACACACGGATCACTTTGGTCTTGTCAATGGAACCATTTTGCAACTTTAAAAAATGTAAACTTTCCATTCAAAGCTTATTGGAATTTATTTTTGGCGTCTCACACTCACCATCCACTCAAAATGTAATGTTACCACTCTTTGGCCGGCTTGCAAGCCCAAACAAGTGTGTGCGGCGTGCCTGTTGTTTTGTTTTCGGTCTAGCTAGATCCAGTGTGGTGTGGTGTGTAGTTTTTCTAACATTACTTGTTGTTGCAACAGCATGTGGAAAAACTACAAAGTTTGCTTGGCCAAAAAGAACGTTAATCTTGCAATTAAAAATTTGACACCGTTAAAATAGGCTTGTGTTAATGCTGTTAATAATGCATTTAACTGACACTGCTAGTCTCTATTGTTTTATGAGGTCAGACATAAGACTGAAACATATGTTGAATTCTGTTTTTATATGAAATTACCACATTATAGTGCAATGCATATTATGCATTTTCCCTATAAGTACGCAAGATAATACAGCAATCCACAATGTGTCAAGCTATAAAGTGGTCAGCAGGATACATTAAGAGTAATATTGCATACATCATTTAAATGCACAGTTAGGATATAGCCACTGGTTTTTATTGTCTACTATATGGAGAACATTATTTAGATGTGTCTCCAACAGCAGGTTGAAGCATTACATTTCCATCCTCTTCTCTGTTTGTGAACACCTTGGTGTTGTAAAATATTGAAACCTCTCAGAACGGACATTACATCTACTATGTTGTTAACAGGATCTATTGCATATTTTATCAGTGACATTTATGAGGTTGTGCGGAAAATAGAAGTACCAGGTTCAAGGAATGTCCTGCTTTACTCTAGTGCAAGTGGCCTCAGATACATCATTGGAAAAAGATGGGATTTTTATTGTAGTACATGACACATTTATCATTACACCTATGCAGTAGGTGTAATATTAATGTTCCATTACACAAGCTGTTAGACATCCTCTTTCAGTCAGCACAAATGATATTTTTTAACTGTGATACAAACCTAGTGGCTTGTGGCTAAATGATATCAAACAGACCGACAGTGACAGACAGGCTATCACTCACAATGACACGCATGTTATCATCTGTAAGCAACTCTTATCAGTTATTTGTGTCACTACAAAGTTCATTTGTCACGCCCATATGTGATCCATTAACATAACTATCAGAAAGAGTTGCAGTGTGGGAGACTTCACAGAACACTCACTGATGCCTCCGAGCTGCTCTCTGTTCATACGCACCAAGCTGCACATGTCAACATCATGACCGCTTGTGTGCATGAAGGAGGAATAATAATCAAACGTGATTTGACAGGTGATACTTGTGTTGTGTGTGTGTATTTGTGTGTATTCTATTTAGCTGCCATTATTAATAACCATTAATCTTACAGTCCACGTATTAGATTCCCATTTTCCTCCCTTGTGGGTGTGGGTGTGTGTGTGTGTGTGTGTGTGTGTGTGTGTGTGTGTGTGTGTGTGTGTATATACACGTGTGTGTACATTTACATATGTGTACACGGATGTGATTGATGCCCCCTGCTTCCGTCACCCCAGCACCTTGTCAGATTTAGTGCCCTCAAACTTCCTTTGCCCTGCCCCCCCTAAGCACAGTAAACATAAAGCAGCCGATTTACTTTATGACTCCTGTGCTCCAGACCTTTAGTACATTTACTGTCATCATTTTATGTATTAGCTGGTACTGGAATGCGGCGGGTGATAATGACTGACAGGCAACTGGTCACGGAGGGAGAAATGTGCTTCGCTGGTAGCTTTAATGGAATCAACAGAACAGTAAACACGATTCAATTAAAACTTGGTGGGTTTTGCCACAATGGATGGAGCTCTATGGCTACATCAAAGACTATTTCAAGCTTGATGGATTCTTTAAATTAGATAGTGTAATTGGCTTCACTTGTGCAACCTGCATCCTTGATGAAAGTGAAGGAGAGATTCATGTAACTCATCTAATACATGTAAATCATTTAGCACTCCCTTTAACATACATCGATCCCCTTTTATTTTACCTTAAAAAGCTTCAAGGTTGAAAAGAAAAATCTTATTTCACACTGTCGGTATCAAATATTTGCCCTGTATTCTCTCTCAGCAGTATTTTTTCTGATTTTTAAAGCTTACGTTTAGTGAAATATTTGAACCCAAGACACTGTTTTTTATGGCTGCACCAGTCCATCAAATGGAAATATTCTAAATGTTGCGGTTCATCATTTTTCATACATTTCCCCCAAATTCAGCCTGATGTATTTGGTATCTTTAGAAAATCTCGACAGAAGTTATTTGTCGTTGGCAACACAGCGTTGACATTTTTGGGAATATGGTTATTCCCTTTCTTGCTTTCAATTGGATGACAAGATCAACATCACTTTCATGTCTGTAAAGTAAATGTCTTGCTGGAAGCAGTTAGCTGAGTTTAGCATTAAGACTGGAAACGGGGAAACAGCTAGTCTGGCTCTGTCCTAAGGTATAAAGGTCTGCCTATCAGTAGCAATTAAACTCACCAATCAACACTTTACCGTGCATACGTGAAAGTGTTTTGGATTTTCTCATATAATTCTCTGCAAAAAAGCAAAATGTCAACTATTTCATTAAATGGGTAAAAAACAAAAACTATTTTTGATGGTGTATCCACGTTATTTCCTGGTGGTGAATGGTTATTTGGAAATGTTTAGGTCTCTGAGGCCATCTTGGAAAATACAGAGAATTATCTGAGATAAAAGTTGATGAGACAGGTCGAGATACATAAAAATATTATATACTTCACCACAAAACAACCCCAGAGTGCACTGAACAACAAAATAAGGCTATTGACGAGTGGATCTTCATGCTGTTATGGTTGTTAATGGGGCAGAAAAATGAAAGCAATTATTAGAGATGACGTTAACATCGATTTGGAGAAATTAAAGGTGAGCCGATAAATTACTACAAATACATAACAATGTGTGTATATAAGTGTCTAAGTCTAAGCATAAACATCTAGGCAAGGGCAATTTCTGTATAAATGACTTGATGACTCCTCAAATATTTGAAGTGTTTACAAGATAATTATCTTTTGTCTGCTTTGTTGCGTCAGATACAATCTTTTCCATCCTGGTTACTCCTGTGCTTTAGGGGAATCAAAACTCACTATTGAGTTCTGGGACAAGTTTTTAGGCCGTTAGGACTTAGGGATCTTGTTACCACCCATCAGTCAGTCTTGGTCCAATATACTATGACAGTTATTAAGAGTACGACACCTTTAGCTATGAGCGTTCACCAGTGCAGTTTAAAGTTTAGACGCTGCAGTCTTCAGCCTGTCACCATTCAACATTCAAAATGTCTTTTGCTCTCAAATCTAGTCAACAAGAGACTAGTCCTTTTTTTTTCTTATGTATGCTCTCTATCACTCTCTCTTGTGAATCTCTCTCACTATAGCTCTATACTCTCCTTTCTCCCTGTCCTTCTCGGAGTCAAGGCGGTGGCAATAATCCTCCCTAATAGCAGATGACAGCTCCACATAACTTCTGACATTAGCTTTTAGCCATCACAGTTTTACAACCCTTAGCCTTGACGGCAGATTTGTCAGCAGGCAACGGTGGCATTGGCAGTCTCTTTTGCTCAGTTTTTTCTCTCTCTCTCTCTCTCTCTCTCTCTTGTAATGTCTTTGGGACTAGACTAGAGCGATCTGGAGCCCCCACCACACACTCTTTATTACTGAATGGGCCGTGGTGTTCCATCACTTTGTGTACCATCACACAAAAGTACACCCACATTCACACTTGTCCCCACAGGGCCTCAGATTGATGGTAGTTCCAGAGTACAGTACAAATAAAGCTGCCTTGCCTTGCCTTGTCTTGTCTTGCCTTTGATCAGTCCTGCTCCAAGTTGACCCGGGTTAACTGAGACTACAATTAGAAGAACAATCTAAATAATATGTTGATTGCGAATTGTCAGTTTTGAAACTTTGCGAGATGTCCAGTATTTTCTGTCTTTCTGGAGAAGATACTGCGGTTGAGAGCATCAAACTTAGTTTAACATGTGGTTGCTATGGTTGATTTATCAAAGTAAAAGTAATCCATACTTTACGTAGAGGTTAAAGGAATCCAGTTACTAGGTTAACTACTTTATCTAACAATTAACTGTCAAATTTGTTAGAAAACATTTCTCAGAAACATTTGCTGCAGTAGCAGTATTTTGTTGTTGCTGTGTTGAGGATATTTGGCAAAGACATTACTTGTAAAACAATCACACAAGGATTCACTAAATAGACTTTGTTTGGCCATAGCAGTATGCAAGAAAGAAATCAGTGTATCATCAGCAAGACTGAATAAATGTAATATTTTCAGGAGTCTGGTCAAGAAGTTATATAGTATGTTCGTTGATCCTGGGGCTGAGTGGTGCATTTAGAGCTGTCAGTGAAGATCCAACAGGGGGATGAGGATGGGGAAGGGGTCTAGGGGATGACATAAGAGGGCTGAGGGGGGTAGCCATATGGCTGCTGACAAGGAGAGGGGGTAAAGCTGACAGGGCCAAGGGAACGGGGATGGCATGCGGGAGGGAAGAGGAACTCACACTGGAAGGACAACATGCTCCCCTTCTGCCAATGCAGAAAGCAGAAGTGACCTGTGTGTGTGTGTGTGTGTGTGTGTATAGTGTGTGTGCCAATGACTGACAACGCTTCTGATTGAATCCAACGTGGAGGCCTGTGTCCTGACAGCAGTGATGCCACGAGTCTGGACAGGGCCCGGAGTGTATGAGTGACTGAAAGCCGAAGAGAGACGGAAGAAAAGAGTGTGCATTCCTTATTATTATTTTTTTTTTGTGCATCTGTGTTTGGGTGTGTGTGTGTGTGGTGGAGAGCGTGGGTGTCAGCCAGCCAGCATGCCAGCCAGCCAGCCAGGGTCCTCTGTGTGCCTTAGGAGCCTCTCTACCAGCTGGGTAAGCCAGGTGCTTGGTTGCCCCCTCACGCCCCCTGGCCCTTCCATTACTGCTGCCCTCCAGGCCCGCTCAGTCAACTGCCACTTGCTACCAGATCAATTAGTTTGCACCGAGGACAACATGTCATTCCACCACTGAGGGGTCAGACAACCCATTGTTAGGCAGCATCATGTACAAACTGGTTAGGGAAACAATAATGGATCACAATGTTCATTATTTCTTTGCCGCCCACGATGTGTGTGCATTATTACTGATAACTTTAGCAAAAAAAACTTTAAAGTAAAAGAGAAGTCAGACTAAATGCAATATCTCTATTATTATATTTTTTAAAAGATGTTTTTATTTATTTTTAGGACAGATTAAATCAGGAAAGTAGAGAGAGGGGAAATGATATGCAGCAAAGGGCAACAGGCCAGAACTGAACCCACGGCCGCTGCAAC
The DNA here is from genome assembly GCF_013103735.1 of Etheostoma cragini. Classification (NCBI taxonomy): domain Eukaryota; kingdom Metazoa; phylum Chordata; class Actinopteri; order Perciformes; family Percidae; genus Etheostoma; species Etheostoma cragini. Next base: position 13,078,520 of record NC_048420.1, on the reverse strand, counting down.
AAGGACTGAGCCTGTACACGGGGCGCATGCTCTACCACAGGGTTCATCAACTACATTTTATCAAGGGCCAGAATCTTTCAAACCAGGGGGCCTGACTTAAAATAAAGAAAATGAAATGTCTTTATACCAAATACGCATATTGTTGTTCAAAATTTTCACTTTCTTACTAAATTAATGCTATATATTTCTACATGTATGTAATGATAACTGGCTCTTTAACTTGAAAATGATCTCAGACTAGGAGACAGTTTACTGAGGAGTGAGGTAACATAGTTGTAGAATACAGCGTCCTGATTGGTGGAATAGGCTTGCAGAAAGAAAGGCCTGTTGTCAAGTAAAAATGTCACTGTCAAAAAGACTCAAGCGTAAAGTTGACTTGGAAAACCAGCTTTAATGATAAATGGAATTGTTAGCGGGCTACTCATTTTTGCTGTATGCCTCATTTGCAATGAAACAATGCTGTTGCAAAAGAATATAACCAGCATCACCATCAAGAATGAAGAATACAAACATGAAGATGGCGTCATTCACATGCATATTTAGTAGCCACATGCATTTTTTTTGGGGCTTATAATACATCCGTAGATGTACAGCTCCAGCGGAGTGAATGGTTCATTTAACTGGCAGTTAAGTTACAATAATTTGTCCAAAATTCAAGATTTGTGGCAAACTCAGTGAAACAGTTACACTACAAACCGACATGTTTCTTTTTAGCTTGTGTGTAGAAATTCACTATTTGCTGAGTAGAGTTTGCATAAAACAGCTTGGTAGAACAGGTAGGTGTGTATTGATAAGTATTGACTTTTCAATAATGGTGCTTTTATTGTACTTAACAGTAACAACTTAGTTCATCTGTGCCAGCGGGCGTTTAATCACCTCGGTGACGTTCCCTGTCACCTCAGGTACACGTGCTGCGTGTTGTAACACACACGCCTTTCGGCTCGGCTGTGTGTGTGTACAGTGCCGGCAACAATGTTTAGAATCCCGTCTTTCATCCAAAATGGAACGCTTGTATCCAAATGAATTGTGCTTGAAGCTGCATGTCATTTAGTTTGATTTACCTGGGTGTTGTCATGTGTGACTTAACATTAGATCTGCAATACCAAAACTAATGAGAAAGTTAATAGAGGTGGAATTATAAGGGGTGGGTTTAAACTCTCCCCGTGGAATGTCACCTGCTGTGGATGCTTGAAATGCTAAATACCAGAAAGCATTTACTATTTCACATTTTCTGAATTCATCTTTATTCTGCGGGATGGACTGATGGCTTTAGAGGGGCGGATGTGGTCCGCGGGCCACCAGTTGACAATCACTCCTCTACCGTGTGAGCTAACATGATGCCTCATATGTGATTATTATTTTAAGAAAATATACAAGGAATAAGGTATCAAAGTAATTGCATTAAGTTTGTGTATTGCTTCTCTGGCGTTCAAGCTTTGACAGAGGGAGACAGGTTCAGGGAATGACAAGGATGCTACCAAGGGCAGCATTTGCATTAATTGATTAGCAATGCACACAGCCAAATATGCATTTTCCATAATAATAACTATACCATCTTAATGATAAGTTTTTGGCTGAACATTTTTGCTGACAAAGCTCCAAGGACACAGAGGAACTAACTGCTGAATTTGCACATCCCCATCACTTGCCTTTTGCACATGAACGGCAATTCAGGCACCAAGATTGTTTTTGTTCCTGCTTAAGTAGTGGCACAAAAGTGATAAGAAGGTAATGACTTCCAATTAGTGATATCCCAAAAACATATCAACAATAATCAACAACATTCCATAGTGTTCCAGAACATCTGGGAGATGCTGAGCGTTTCATCAGCATACATTGAATGATGGCCTGTTTTAATGCAGCATCAAACTCTTAATAGCTGCTTTGTACCTTTTCACATGCGGGTTCACTTTAGAGACATCTAATTCAAAACAGGGATTCTCAATTATGCAATGTCCCATTTACATATGCTAATTAGGATCATATTAATTATCTTGAAATTGGGTAATTAGCCAATCTCAATTAAGGCATTGTTCATTACACTAAATGCACAGGAAAGGTGTTTGAAGTTTTTCCCCACGCCTTTATTCATTTGTGTGTGTGTGTGTGTGTGTGTGCGTGTGTGTGTGTGTGTGTGTGAGAGAGAACTGGGCTGCATGCCACATCTGAATCAAGCCTCGGCGGTGTATTTAATAATTTAAGCATCCCAGCTCATACAAGGGATGCACCCACAGCTTTCATCGTTACCAAGCATATGGTTCTGTAATGAGCCTGCTTGCTTGTAAAATAGTAATGCCAGTACAGAGCAGAGTAGAAGAGACAACAGCCAGCCTTTTTTCTTTTTAGCAACTCAAGCTAGCCACGGTGCCAGCAGTGGCCAATGCATTATACAAGCTTGTTTGGGTTCCCATGTCGCTTAGCTGACACTGGGAAGGCCAATTTGTGTTAGCCATAAAAGGAAATGATTTTTAAAAAAAGTATTGGAAGCAATAGAAGATGTCAAATGCATCTTTCTCCACCCAAAACAAACAGATTACCTGCGGGGTAATGCAATTTACATAGTGCTCTAAACTGAGTCACAGCTGTGAGTTGCATGCACAGCCAAGATAAACAGCATATCATGCTCCCTGACTGCTTGACATCTTTTGTACGCTACATAAAAATGCTTACTGAAACTGCATGTCAGTCAGAATTGTTAAGAGGCAAATTAAATGTATTAGCATATAATTCAGGTGCTTATGTTTCTGACGTGTTTGTGATTTTAAGTGCATTGTTGTGGGTGCCATGTGCCCAAAAGCGTAGCAGGATTTTGGATCCAGCTGGAGGTCTGGAAGTGCTCACTTCCTGGAACAGAGCCTGAGGCATTTTGGGACATGGGGTATCTCTCTGGCTGTTCCGGCACACAGTCTTCTCCTCCTCCTCCTCCTCCTCCTCCTCCTCCTCCTCCTCCTCCTCCTCCTCCTCCTCCTCCTGTCCTAATTTTCTAAGGAGCTGTGGTGGTGTGTCTTTGTGTATGTGTATGTGCGTGCTTACATGAGGTAGTCCATGCTTGCATCTGCACGTGTGTGTATGTTTTAGTCTCAGACACAGCAGGGAATATCATCTTCGGGGTGCTGAGGAAAGATGATGAATGATGCTCTGCCCTTGAAAATAAATTGTCCCTCTATCAGCTTGTGATGAAAAGAGAAGTCCTCATTCAGAGGTGCTGAATAGCACATGCAGTGCAAGGTTAAAGGCTTATATACAATTACCTTAAATTCCCTCGCATATAAATGTCGACTGGTGATTCTCATACTTTTCCTTCATCTCATTAGCCTTTGTTGTTATAAATTATTAACCATAGCATGAATCCAACATTTTACTCTTCTCTTGTTGACCCCCGATGTACAGAATATAAATGTCAATGGTCTTAACAGCTGTGTAGCTGTGCTAGCTTACTATTAGTAACAGTAACTGTTGCCACTGTCGCACTGTTGCTTGCTCTGGAGGAGACTACTAGAACTGTTGGGTCCTTGTAAATTCTGGAGTGTGGTCTATCTGTATAGTGTCTTGAGATAACTCTTGTTATGAATTGATACTATAAATAGAATTGAATTGAATTGAATTGAATTAGTGTGTTTTGTTTACAAGAATAAATCCAGCATGCTGAGCAGGCTTTCAAGACAGGCAGCATAGTAGCATAAGAAAAGGTGTGATGTGCATATGGGGAGGACAGCAAGGGGAAATCACAATTTTGTTGTTGTTGCTGTGACTGCTTTAGTGTTCTATTTTTGAACCCTTTATTTAACCTGGATATGTTTGTGCCCTATTGGGACTTTTCCTGTTTTAATTTTTGTGTGGAGGGGCACTAGAGACACTAAGTGTCCTTCTGAAACTTGGTTCAAGTGCTTCTCTTGTCGGTCCAAGTGCCCCTCTGATCAGCCAAAGTGCCCTTCTGGTCGTCCCAAATGTCCCTGTGTTTAGCTCAAGAGCCACTCTGGTTACAACCCTTTGGGCAAAAATGAACCCTGTACATTGAAGAGGTGCCTCTTAAAAGCCTGTGCCCGACACTTTGTAAGTGAACAGTGATGCTGGTCATTTGTGTGGCAGCTTTCGTTAAAGTCACACCTGATAAGTGTTGATAGAGTCCTTCTGTTTTTGCTGTTACTGTCATAAAAAAAAACAGTATTGGTAACAGGATAGAATTGTCCCCACATAAAAAGGCTGATTTATTGCTTTTTATCTCCAAAGCCTAAATAATTACACTCATAAAACTTACTTTTTTGTAACCATAGACTCACTGTCCAGTTTTACTGCTACACCAACAATAGCTGCCACAATCTTTTCATATCATTTTGGAGAAAAAAAACTTCACATTGACAAGTGAGCGCACTGCTGATTCACACTAAAATCTATCTCATTATCTCAGTAACAATCTGTCAACATTTCAGTAGGTTTTGGATGAACAGAGGCAAAGATCCAATGTTGTCACGGTTGATTTGATTTCTCTCTTCCACTGGGGGGAGCTGTGGTATACTATTATAGGGCTCATATGATATTTTGGCACAGTAATGAATACCAGAGTGCCAGAGAACCTTGATACATAACACAACATAACATGTACTGCACACTTCAAGCAGGTGAGACGTACCGCAAAAGATCACGAAAATACATTATTCTATATTTTTCTTCTAAATTATGGAGGCTGTTTTGAAGGACAAAATAAAAATGCATGGGAGGGCTTGAAGCTGCGTTCTGTGTGGAAATGGGCTTTGTTTTGTTTTCTGTAATTGCAAGTTCTGCACAGCCATCCAGTTGAGATAGACCAGTGTTTACCCCTTGATCCATGGGCTTAACAATAGGAGAGGGAAAAGATAGAGAAAGAGAACTCAGAGGTAACATTTGTCAGTGGCAGTCTGTCGTTCGCCTGATTGAATTCATGGAGAAAAACGGCGAGACTCCACCAGGGCGATGCTTGAGTGCCTCTGATCTTCATTTTCCACCGCCCCTGTTATTTTTTTTTTCCTCCCTCCCTCTCTACCTTTCTTTCTCTCTGTCTGTCTTGTCCCTCTCGTTTCATTGGACTCAGATCTCTACATCGCCCTAACCTTTCATTATGACAAGACAAAGCTTTAATCTCTCACGAGCCATTTCCCCTTGTGACAGGCAGAGTGAGCGGTGACGGCCATCAAACATACACACACGCACACGCACACGCACACGCACACACACACACACACACACACACACACACACACACACACACACACACACACACAGGTGTGTACATCTGATGCAGGTATGCCCCCGACTGACTTGAGGCAAAGTGACACATGTTGAAGAAGAAGCAAATAGAAGTGATAATAAGAAGGTGGCAGCAAAGCGAGGTGCTTGGTCTTTGCCGCATACTTCTATCCATTTTCTGTCTCAACATATTATGTTAAAGTATAACGGTCACATAATCAAGTGGTAAAAAAGTGTTCAAGCTAACACACATGGACTAAAAAATAATGCCTTTTATCGATTTTGGCATTTTAAGAGACCTCAAAGTCCTGACAAATCTTTAAACTGGTTAAGTTCAAACATGGAAAACAGAGGTGGCATCAGTTGTCATATGGAAATTACACGCACATGTACATCTCTGATCTGAAACATCAAACAATACATGGTCATCCAAACAGTGGGTCGTCCTGTACCTAGCCTGCCCCCTCCCTTATTTCGCATAGCAGCCCAAGAGCCACACTTCATAGGGACTTCATAATCACACCCCCTGCTGAGGTGTCAGCCTGATTGGATATCTGAGGGAGGCACCCGCATGTATTTGCATACTAATTGACAAATATATCCCACCTTCACACACACACACACCCTTATCCTTTTGTCTCCTTCTCTACCACTCAATAAATTAACATCACGCTTGCATGGTGCACAATGATTTGGGTCAGTGTAACAGCACTGACAAATTATCATCCAGCTTTATTCCCAGTTTATTCCCGTATGTTTTGATGCAAAAAAAAAAGAAAAAAAAAAAAATATATATATATATATATGTATATATAAATATGATGAGGACAGAATTATTATAACGGCTCTCTGAGGAGAACTGGAAACATTTTTGACAAGAGAATTGCTATCAAAGTTTGCTCTGGGACCTGATGGGATGAGAGGGAAGAGAAGGGAGAGATGGAGAGTATGAGAAAGAGAGGTCGAGAGAGTAAATTTCGTTGCTCTTTTCTGCTAAGCTAAAAGATGGAAGTAAAGTACATGCTGGGAACGTGTCAAGTTGGCACAACAAGCCACCCCCGAGACTTGACACCAGCCAGAACTGCAGCAACCCGAGCAGATGTCTACATCACAATGTTCCCACACCATGGAGGGCTGTACAGTATATACACACACACACACACACACACACACACACACACACACACACACACACACACACACACACACACACACACACAGTATTCTATTCCTCACACGTGCAGAGTCACAGGTTTGACAAGTTGTCTAGATGTCAGCAGATGCTCAACCTCTTGCGTTCACTAATCCCCCCCCCCACCCCTGCACATGCAATTGCACATTCACTGCCAAACACCCACATGCACACATACTTTATGCATCCATATCATTTTCTGCACCCACCTTTTCCAAAGCACTTCTTTGTAGCCGTTGTTTTAATGAAATGTTGAGGCCCGTTCACCCTGCTTGAGCTGAGCAAAGACCACGCAGCATCAAACCACACAATTGTTTGTGTGAGTGCCAGCATGACACACAAATCGGCCTCATTGAGAGATGAGTGGCATGCAGTAGTGTTTTTGGGCCTGTTGCCAATGTCTTTTTAGTTGTATTGTAAAACAAAGCCGCAGAATGGTGGGGAGAGGAAAGAATGAAAGAGGGAGAGAGCAAAACTTAGAGGAGATTTAATTATTTTTAACCAGAGGCGATTGGATTAAAAAAGGCCACAGACTTAATGACTTAATTTAGACGTTTAATTAGTTGAGCACGTATCTCTCTGGCTTCTGCCCCGCATAATCTGTGAAGTTTGGTGGGAATGGCATCAGACCTGTCTGTCCCTCTCTCTTTCTTTGACTCTGTCTCTCTATCTCTGTTTCTCTCTTTTCCTTTATCTCACTGTCTCTTCTAGGACCAAATGAATAATTCCCATTGCCTCTTTGAGCATGCACAATGAAATATGTATGGATACACGCCATGGTGCTTTTGAAAAAAACTATTTCAAAGGTACTGAGGTCTGCTAAAATCTTCATGAGTGCCTCCTTTCCTCGCTGCTAGACAGAATATATTCTTTGCTAGGCTGCTTCAGCTCTGCAGCCCTTGATAAATAACAGCACTGCAATATGAGAGCGTGCTCCCAAATTAGAATGTAATTTCAGTTATGAACAGAAAGAAATAAACTGAAAGCCACACCTGCATGCACAATAAATATCACAAAGGATACTATTTTACACTATTTATTATACTGTTGTAACACTGTGCAGACATTCAGCACATAAAACAGCATGTATAATATTATTAAAAACAACTGTTGCAACAGATACGCAAAAAAATATGGTGAACTGAGGAACAGGACAGAGGACTATACAGTATGTAATAAATTTACATTCAGTTCATTCAATTGTAATACATTTATTACACTGTATTTATATGATATCACTCTTTATTTAACTTTTAATTTTTTAACTTTTTGTTTGGATTCAGATTTTGCTTTACTTACATCATTTTCTTTTTTATCGATATTAATGAACATTGATTGCTGGAAGGGGTCTGAGGCCTAACAACTGCTTCTCTGTAATTTCTGCACACATGATAAGAAAGAAGAACTTTAACTTGAATAGCAAGTTTTCTCCTTATCTATACATCTTATCCCCATTTACTCAGTTATGTATGCTCTTGTTGCTCCTCTCTTTTTCACTTCTCTTTCTGGGTTGATTCACAATTTGAATATGATTTAAGACGTATGTACTTTTACTGTACTTTAATACAATTTTGAATGCAGGACCACACAGCTGTGCTATATTTACAAAACTGAAGATCTGAACACTTTTTCCACCTCTGGTTACATTACATTTTTAAGGATGTGTATGGCAACCAGAATAAACAAAACCAATGAACTTTCATAGTCACATTTTAAAGGATAAGATAGGACGTCACTGCTGTAGTACTTACCAAGTTAATTGCACAGAGCTACTAGTGCACAACCGGAGTCCGAGATCCAGTGTACGACAAACCCGAAGGATTGCCAAACATTTTTTAAAGTGAAAACAAAAGTGAACAGTAAAAATGATCACCTACATTGTCTGCAGGCCAACTTCTTGGTTCAAGCTTGACTTACCGTAGTTATGTGCACACAGTTTTCCTTTGCCATGAGGAAGTAATGCTAACAAGTTCACCTCCAAAAAAAGAAGTTTAGATAATTACGGTTGTTTTCAACCTGTCAATCTGATCGTCTCGCTGCTTCAGTTGCTGTAACTCTGTTGGTATGTTCATAGAACAGGTACTTCTGTTTGTACAATGTTATCATACCTAATAATAGAAATTATGGACAAAATGAAACCAAAGTTGTAACAAACAAAAAGTTGTTCTCATTTTTAATTTTTATTCTGTATTCACATTTTGTCAGACATCAACAACAGACAAACCCATACACAAGAGCAACTGTGAAGCCCCTTTACTCATCTCCCTCCGCTAACCCCTCTCTCCTCAGCTCCCTTACTTCTCCTCCACCTTCAGTTCTTTCTTCTTCTTCTTCTTCCTTTAGTCTCCAGGGAATGAGAAGAACCAGCATGAACCCTTGTGTCACTTTCCCTGCAGTCTTTTTCCTACCTTGTTTTTTTTTCAATGTTTTGCACAAGGTAGAGGAATGTTTTATAAAATAGGACACTTAATAATGGGAAAAATTGTGGAGGGATGAAATGTAACAGAGTACACCGTCCTTGAACCTCAAAAGAAAAGAGGAGAGAGAGAAAGAGTCAAACATAAACAGACATACTTTTTGCATAATACAAATGCCTTTGGCTAACAGCAAAATATCTTGTTTTTGTGCTAAACAAATGCACATAGGCTAGAATTCAAAATATGTTTCTACACAGATAGCACGCTGGAGGAACGGGATGGATTGTGTGAGCTCAAGTTGCTTGTGTTTGGTGTGTGAGCAGAATGCTAAACACTTCCTGGGTCAAGGGGGGGTGCTGGTAAAATGGTGAAATTTAATGGTGGCCTCTGACTTAGCTGCAGGTAATGCTGCAGGGGTCCAACATCCTATCCACACTGCTGAGAGGGAAAAGGAGTTGTGTGTGTGTGTGTGTGTGTGTGTGTGTGTGTGTGTGTGTGTGTGTATGGTGGGTGAAGGACATAAACAAGACTACAGGCCGCTGTTTCACAAGAAAACAGTAACGACCATCAACTGCATCTCAACAAAGGTGGATGTCAGTGAAATTCATCCCCAAAACCAACCAACAAATGGTCACATTTAACAATACGGTACACAACATTTTGACACATGGTTGGGTTTAGGAAAAGAAGAAACTGACTGTTGAGTTTAGTAGGACTGTAATGATACACCTAACCCAGGGTTTGATTTGTATCACGATTTTAGACCGATGATTCGATACAAACCTTGATTCTTTTTTTTGTGTGGTTCATATACTCGTTGGAATGAGACATAAGAATAATGGTAATGGTAACAGTAATGAACAATTCCGCTCCCAACCTGTAGGGGAACAAAAAGGAAAAGTGCCTTTTGAAGGTGCTGATTGACAAGTAGCCAATGCTAATGTAATTCTTTGTGGGTAACGTAAGATTATGACACCGGTCGACATGCTCACTTATTTTTAGTATGATTGTTTTGACCACGGTTAACACTAGAAGATAAGTACCTAATTGCAATATTAATGCGTGTATTGTGTTAGAATATCTTTAGAAAAACGAAATAACACCAAAATGTACAATTTAACGAGTTAAATTATACACTTGAGTAGCCCAGGTGTTTCAATAATCGTAATTGCCTTGTGTGTAATGTATATAAAACTATTTTAAATGAAAATACAGACTCTTTAAGGGAAAGTCAGGTACCAGCAGGATTGTACCAGCAAAGTTATTACATACAGTGTATAAATTTCAAAACGGACAAATAACGACCATCATGGCTGTTCTAGTGTTAACAACTCTGGGATAACCCACAAATTCATCAGTAACATTAACTGTATAGATAGACGACAAATCTAATTGTAATTTAGCTAGCTAGCACACCCCAGTCTTCTGCCTCAGTCTCCCCGCGCTGCAAGGCTTCCATTTCACTGTCAGCCTGAACGCAACCGGCTATCAACCACTCCCTATCATTACAGTCCCGGCCCGGGGACACATCCCCAGTCAGCCCCCAGCCAGCTAGCAGCCAGCTTCGCTTTTAGCTGTCTTTACAGTTAGCTAAATTTACCAGACAAAACAGGAATAAGGCACCAAAAGGACTACTAGTAATTTAAAGATGTGGGAGCACTGGATCTGGACAAGAAGGATAACTCTGGGAGATGGAAAGGGGTGTGTTGTGATTCTACCTTCTCAATCCACGACACAGGTTTGTGGAGCGGAGTGTCGCGATTTTATTTTCCATATCGTTACAGCACTAGAGTTTAGGAAATGTGACAGGCCGGGCATGAGCCCCGGTCTCCTGGGTGAAAGACCTGTGTTGTACCTATCCAGCACTACGGCCAACCTCCTTACACAGATTTTTACCCTTTCGTAGTACTTGCTATAGCGTAAATTCACACGGTCAACGGAGTCCAAACGGCATTGATAAACACGCTAAAATGCGAGTATACATCTTGATAACAAGCCAATGATGGCATACAAATTTGCATGTCATCCACATGCCATTTCTTGAGATCAGTCTGAATAGATGATTTTGTAGTAAATAGCCATATGTTACTGGAGAACAGACTTTGAGGTGCTATATTGATGAAACAGTGTAATGATTAGTTGCTAGATAGCTGTTAATCCACAAATTGACCAATGCCTCCATGATTAACTCAGCTGCTGCCTTCTGGCAAAATCTAGTTGATTTCTAATCACCTCACCAGTACTCACTCAGTTTTGTGCCCCCTAAAGAAAGGTGTCAATACATGCATTATAGGAAAATGAAATTTTAGTTTTTCAATCAAATTCACACTCCAGAAATGTACTAATGCCCTACCATAAAGTTAGGGGATTGCAAGAGACAGTTTTAAGAAGAATGGTTTAAATCAATGCAGCAGTATGTTGTGTTATCTCTAATTTAAGTTAAGGTCCAGACACACTGTTTCCTTGATCATTCTGCTCTGTCTCCAACTTTCTAAAACCGTAGCCTGTTCTCTGTATTGCCCTGGTGGGTGCAGACACATCAAACAATCAGAAGCTCAAAGACTTTCATCAATCCCTCAGTTTGCAATTGCAACTGTTCAAAGAAATCCAAACACACGTTTGAAGCTTTATTGCCTGCATTCCCACATGACAACAATCTCAACAAAATATTTCTTTCTGAGGCATCTCTGAAAAATAATATCAAGAATGGCAGCAAAACAAGTCTTTTAGAGGTCGAACAATTGCAGTGTTTCTTGGCGATAAGGTTCCTAAACCCAAATGGGACTTTGTCGATGGCTCCCCATGTAGCAGGAATACTGACATTTCATGAGACAAATAGTTCTCATTAGTCTAGGCCATAGATCATTTTTTTTAATATATTAAGTCCCTGATGCTTAAATTAAAAGCACCCCAGTTTTATTAACTCCTATCAGGATAACTGACGTTTACTGCTGCACAATTCTACAAGGTGCACTACGTTGAAAGATAATAAAAAGTTTTCCCTTTCTGCACTGCCGAATTGAAGCCATGTGTTCAATCAATATTTGTTACTCAACTTTTCAAACTGTATTTCTGACTCTCCCATCATTCCTCCCTACAGACAAAATCTCTCTCCACTCTCTGGCTTTCAATCCACACTTTACCTGCCTGCCTGCACACAAACCTGAATTAATCTCTAAAGCCTTCCCCTCATCTCTTTGTGTGTGTACTCTCACATATGGGAAAATTGTGTTCTTGTGTGTGTGTGTGTGTGTGTGTGTGCGTGTGTGTGTGTGTGTGTGTGCGTCTTTTCCTTTCCGCATTAGAGATTCAACATGATATTGTTCCCCTGCCTGGAGCTCCGGGGCTTCAGGGGGTTTGTGTTTGCATAGCAGAGGCTGTACTTTCACTCATGTAGCCCCCACAGGGACTTTCTTTGACACTGTCAGCCCTTTGAACTCACTGTGACATCAAGCGTCAGGTCACTTGTATACAACCTTGGCACAAAGAGAACTCTCACTAATTGGCCCATGTGTACCTGACAGACAGTTGGGACATCAAAGTGCTTTGCCGCCCAGTTGATACCAGCTTTGATGGGGTGACTTTGAGACCGTACATTTGTGGTTCGTACACAAAAGAGCTGAGCTGCACGTTAGCAGTTAGCTGTTCCTCGGTTTTTGTGTGTTCTCATGGAAGAATTATTTATTCATTTATTGTGTGTTTTCAGGGAGGAATTATGTTTATTTATGCTGCCCTACTTGCATACCGTTTCCTCTTGTACTCTCTAGTAATGTAACAAATGCTATTACCAGGCACCCTGTTCTGAGGCTTATATCAACCTCAATATAAATTTTCAAGGACAAAAAATCCTTTAATAAATTATTTCTTGTAGATATGTAGTTCAAAAATGTAATTTGAAAATCTAAATCAAAGAAAATGACCCCTAGCTTGTAAAAAAAAAAGTGTGAAAAATCAATTTAGCTCAGAGCAGCCACTTAGGATCTTATTTTGCCCTCCAGTCTTATGGACGTCCGCTGTGTCTTTGTGTGACCCTTCATCCTCTGGAAGGTGGACAGGTGGCAGCTACTGGTGGGCCTGGAGGGCCCTGTCAACCCCATACAGTCCAGCAGCTGACCAAAGAGAGAGAGAGAGAGAGAGAGAGAGAGAGAGAGAGAGGGAGGGAGTGGGAGGGCGCGAGAAGTGGAGGAGTGACAAAAGAGTTCAGAAAAAGAAAGAAGCTAGAGAAGTGACATAGCTAGTGAGAACTAAACCAGTCCTGTGCTTGAGTCTGAGCGAGCTCTATAGCGCTGTCATAGCTTCAACAGGAGGCCACGTCCCCTCTTGACTCCAACAGGCGTGGCAAAGCGATTGGTTTCGGTCCAGTATAATGGCCAGCTATGAATGCTGAGTGTGACTGCGGGGGACCATTAGGGCCACAATGGCCGACAAGACACTAAGCACTCCCCAGAGGTCTGAGGGGCCCTTTCATGCCTGTCCTGGGGCTGGTAGGGCTGCTGGGTGCGGGTGGCCAGCTGGTTCTCTGTCCCCTATGCAGCCTAATGCCATCAGCAATCTCCACCCCGCCTTGATCTGCCGGCCGTATGGAGACACAGGGGTGTAAGGTCTGTGTGACACATGTGGGCATGTAGACACACACACACACACACACACACACACACACACACACACACACACACACACACACACACACACACACACAGGCACTAACTTTTAGTGTTAATCAGAGCTGTGCAAGGTGATCCTGAAGCTGCCAAGAAAAGTCAAAGAAAGAAAGAAAGGTGGGTAAATATGTACTATGTGTGCTATCATTTTCTCTTGCTTCATTTCTCTTCAGCATTCTTTGATCTTCAAAGTCAAAATTTCACTTCAGTCAAATCTATCCTTGGCTAGGCTGAACGGATTTATTCCCCGCTGTGCAGTTAAACTTAGTAATTGTTCATGCAGAAGAAAAATAAAGTGTCTTTTGTTACATACCGAGCATTGTATAATATAAACAAGCAAATGGACAAATATGTTAATTCAAATTCTGATATGAGTTTGGCCATTAATGAAAATTGCTGTAATCATGTAATTGATTTAGCAAACTCCTCATCATCTTTTGAAGAGAAAAGAAGGTGTGTATGTTACCTCCAGAGCCCCATAAAGAAAAAAGAGGCAGCGATGCCAATGCTGTCACACCCAATTTAAGCTTGCGCCTTCCTCCCACCCAGGTCCTAAAACGCTTGCTACTGCTGGCAGAAAACTTGTTTTGTCGACAGCCTTTTTGAAAGGCAAGCGTAATAAAAGGCTTTTCTTTCAATTTCAGTCTTTTCTTAGCTAAAAGAGGGTGAGAAAAAGTTTTACTAATTGACGTGGTAGCACAAAATCAGCTGGCATTCCAGCCAGCCGCGATGAAAAGCCTATTAAGGAACGTTTTATCAATTTCTCTCTCTCTCTCTTTTTTTTTTTTTTAAAGGGATTCATTTGTGTCGTATTTATTTCCTCATCTTGCATATTTGGCTGGAACTGCACACAATGACAAATTAAAGCTTTAGTTTCATGGCAATGACATGGAAGGTCTCAAGCTTTGTTGTGAGCTTTGAAAGAATGCCAGGGAAGTCAACTCTCGATCGCTCATCCTTGCTTCACTGGTTCAGTTTTATTCCAGTGCATTAAAAGATTCATTGAGTTCTAACTCCAGGCGAGGCTTTTGCATTAGCTTTTTCTTAAGTTAAAACACATCTTTAATAAATCATGGTCAAAAATAAAATGATACGACTCAAGGTGTCTGACAATGCAATTTATCTTGTTTACAGTCACACTCCAACCAGTAGTCTGTGATAAAAAAAAACAAAACTTTAAAGGTAAATGAAGTCATCATATATTTGAAAAAATAGAATATTTTATGTTCAATGGCACTAGTACACAGCAAGAAAAATTAATCCAATGCTGATACAACAAGATGAAACAGAACACTTCAATTTTGCTAATTCACATGCAAATTTGGTTCAAAAGAGAGAGTCATTTGGTAGATGATATCAAAGATGTGCCTTTGGTTGTTGGCTCTGACTAAGCATTGTGGAGATCAGCGGTTTACTTGAAATAGTATCTCATTGCATCTGTTTCAACCTAGTCAGGATTGACTTTCTGATATATCTTCCGTTTCTCTTGCTGAATACTGACAAGTATTATTTAACTCCACCGTTCTGTTGGAAATACTTCTCAGAGCTTTTATAGTGGTGTTTCTTTGATTCTGCCTCTTTGCCTTCGTCTACATTGTGAAATCAATCCACTTTAAAAACACCTCAATACAAATTTCGCTGCAGTGAAATTGATGCCTTGCCGCCCTCAAAAATATGATCACTTACCTCTGAGAAACGGTTAGATATTCGCAGGTCTTGAGTAGACAAAATGGCTTCTCGGTGCAATGTATTTTTAACTTAAAAAAGAGAAGGATAATAGCTGAGTCTGGTTGGAGCAGGAAGCTTGCTCCAGGTGACAGAGGGAGAGCCTCAGCAGACAGAACTATCTGACAGAAGTCAGCTGATGTTGAGGTACATCAATTTTATGAACCTTCACCCCCCTCGCGAGCTTGCTGCCACTCATGTGTTAAATGGGTCTTGTAGACAGAAGAGAATGCCTTTGTGCTGAAATAAATGGAGGGGAGAGAATGGGGTTAAGATGACTCCTTTGAGTTGAATCAACCTACATCTGGTCATCTTTCTTTTTCTCTAACTTCTCTCTTATCTTCTCCTAAAAAAGCATTTACTGCATTGCGTGTGAAGGCTTTTTGTCGTTAACACAATCCAAAACAGGGAACTCATTTTGCAATTACACTGGGTAAATTGCTCTAATCATAGTTTCTTTAATAATGCCCAGTTGCCCCTTTCTTACCTTTAAAAATATTTGAATCATATTTATTAGACACAGAATCCTTTTGATGTGGCAAATTATGAGTTTCTGTATACTGTATGTGTTAAAATATCACTCCGCTGCAATAAAGCTGCCGAAAAAAGGACAAGTTTTTATTTTCTTTCCACTGGAGACAGATTGACCTGAGAGCAGGCTGTTGTGACAGATGTTCAGCTCAGCTAAACAGGGGCTGTAATAACACACAGTTATTCAAACACACAAACTGTATGTGCACGCAAGAACACAACCACATGCACACAAACACACACACACATACACACACACACACACACACACACACGCACACACAAACACTGAACAAACCCCCTAATTTACTCTCCACCCCCTCCACACACAGACACACACGCAGACTGAGAAGAATTACTTTGAACTTGGTGTCATGCGGCATGAATGCAGCTGAGAGCAACAGGGTCATGAAGCTCTTTGAGAGGTGAGATGAGGTCCAGCCTGTCCTCCGCTGTCTGTCTCCACTCTGATGTGCTGATGGCTGTCGGAGGTCAGGTGGGGGGGGGGGGTGGGTGAGTTGTGGTACACGTTAGTCCTGCCTGGCCATAAGGGTTTCTTTGTTCAGACTTTGATGCATTCAAACATTCACTGTCACACAGTAGTAGTTTTGGCATCGTCATTAATTTTTTTCACTTAATGAAGGGATCAAAATTGAGGAGAGAAAATGTGGTGTGGTGTTAATAAATATCTATATCTATATATATGTGATTTCACTTGACTGCTAAGGATTTTTTGATCAGAAATATTCTTGAGTAATATTGAAGCAATTCCACTGACACCATTTAATGAGAAAAGATGCAGCTGCCTTGTGAGCTGATGATGACACAGTGATGAGAGCAAAAGCTTTTCTGGGACTTGCTATAAATTAACCAAGAGTTTTAATTAAAGAATTATGATAAACAAAAACACAATCAAATTGATGGCTTAATTGATTCTAACTATGAGAAGTTAGGTTGTTTCATTCCGGGGTTGGTTAGCAGAGCTGGAACTGCTGCCAAGATTTTTAATCATGTTTAATAAATTGCAGCAGACAAGACTGTATCCGATCTATTAATATAACCACATCATAACATTGTGATTTGCATCTGGAAAAGGTCCAACTGTGGACATACTCCTACTGAACTGAGCTGAAAGCACAAAGCAAACAGCCTTATCTCATACAATTGTGCTACGTTACCTACCCGGGGATGAAAATGTGATTTTAAAAATAACAGACTTTTCCTAACGCATTATCTATTGCAAGCATTTAAAATAAACCCACATTGCCTGCGTTTATGCATATGCAAAACTGTAAGCGTGCAAATAACTGATTCCATTGAACAATGTTGTCGAATAAAAACACAAGGCTGAAGATTAGGAGTGGCAAAACAAAGGGAGCTTCAACAAAAAGCGGGCATACGTTCTTCATCGGCAACCCCCTAAAAACACACACACACACACGCACACACGCACGCACAGATTAATTGTATTCTTCATTTGCTGTGAGGCAGCCTGCTGCTAATTAGCTTAGGCATGGTTTTGCTTATTGTATTTATTTAATTTCTTCATGGGCTGCACCAAAAGAAGGTGTAATTTAATATTTAGAAAGGGGGCATTTCTCGCTATGGTGGATACACACAAAGGGCTGGGAGTGCTGAAGCTGATTGCTTTTACTACGAGGACTCTTTCTTTCTGCGCCAAATGTAGAACAGAACCGAACAACATCCCTTTGGTTTTCGCTCTTGCGTCTTGGCATGAAGACAATACTGTAAATCTAATGAACAGTTGTCATGTTTACAGTTTTCCTCTCAGTGTTCCATGGATTAATTTCAACAAAGTTTTCATCTCAATATTATTTTGGAGAAAAGATATCGAAGCGACTCTTTGGAGGCGCATTAATTCAAAAAAGCGGTACTGCATCAGAAGATGGAACTTCTTTTTTGGAAAATCGCTCCTTAAAAGTTGTGTCTTTGGCTGAAGTTGACAGTTCTGTGGAATCAAGAGAAGACACTTTCAGGTGATTGGGCACCCAGCTGAGTTTGGGTGAAAACACATTCCATATGTATTGAGTATTATAATGGAAAGCAACTCTAAGCTGCTCCTTTTTTCTGACAGATTGCAGACTTCAGACACAAAATCCCTGTCGAAGCTCTACTTCACATCTGTGTGCATGTGTGTTTGCTTTTGTACCGTATTTATATACTGCGCACATGCAAGCATGTTTTTGAGCATTGTGTGCTTATAGATGTTTGTTGATGTCTGAATGTACAGTACATACATGTATCAAATGAGGGCACATAATCTTCTCTGTGCAACATCTAATCAGGAGCTATTTTTCCAGCCATGCTCACATCCTGTTGCAAGCAAGCAACAGATGGCAGGACCGGGCGCTGTGGCCGTTTTAGTCCGGTCGTGTTTGCTAGGAAGTAATTGTGTTTTAACCTGGAGAGAAACAGAATATAACAGCCATGTAGGTAAACAAATTACAGTCACCTCGCTTGCCGGCAGATGACTCTATTTGTCTCATGCCCAGATGGAGTTTGAAGACAGTAAATTGTCCTGGGATGCTGCTCGGACTGGATGTACGTCTGTGTGCAGTTTGCATGCGTGCACCTGACTGTTTGCTTGCCAGTGTCTTTGTCTGTCTTTTTACCTGTCTGTCTACATGTTTATCGCCTCAACAGCTGCCTGTCCACTTCCTCATATATCCGACTGTCTGTTGTGTATTGTGGCAGATGTTTCAATGCTGCAGGTCTCTATGTCCTAAAAGACAGCATAGGCAAAAAGTTGATTAGAGTGTTTCAACATTTACCTTAGCATTGTGTCACAGATTGTCTTTGGATGCCGAACACCCTGGAGGACATAAATACTTCCTAGAGTTTGGTATGGTTTTACAAGCATTCATTAGCATGAACCTCAACAAAATATGTGCCGTGTTGATCTCTCTACAAATTAAGTTATTAAATCTCTACACTCGCTGTTTACATAAAACATTTTTGAATTAAGTGTTCATTCACTGTCAATTCCCGCTCCATATGCCAACTGTGTGTATCGGATAATCCCCTGCAATCTTTGTTTTGGTGAGTGTGAGACAGTAAGGGATTACCCAGAGTGCTTTCGGAAGTTAATGTTCGTGGTCTGCACAGCGGGATTCTAGGAGTGATGACAGAGGAAGTGCCTCAGGGTGAGCATCTCTTCTCTGCCATCTCACTTTTACTGTTTCTGACAACGCGTTTACCCCAACATATGGCTCCAGTGCTCAAACACAGACACAGTGAGGCTATGAAGAATTGCTTGCGCTGAAGCAACACAAAGATGTGCAGAAATTCTAAAACCAACTAGTGTAAATGCATGCAGAATTAGTTGACGGGATCTCAACAGTCAGTAGTATATTGCTGTGACTCAAAAGGGTCAAAGGGCCCGGTCACGCTTACTTTTACATGAAAGCAAATCATCCACCAAACTGTGGTTTGTTATTTCATCAGTTGATTTCCTCTATAACTTTATTTTAATACAGCAAAACACAGCTGGTTAAAAGTTATCAGACAAAAACTTGCATCAGGAATCGCTCATGAATTCAGCGTGTAGTAGATCACAAGGTATAGGAAGAATATGACACCTTTGTCCCAAACTGCAGCTCATGCTGTCAAGGCATGTCTATAGTGTTTTCTTTGCATATCAAAGAAGTATTCAGCTTTGCCTTCAGGCCGCTTAAATGACACACAGCAAGATGTCAGAATGTGACTTGCTGAGTGTTTCAGCGGGATGGGTGTGTGTGTGTGTGTGTGTGTGTGTGTGTGTGTGTGCGCCACTACATTAGGACTATCTTACTGACACAGTCATGCAGTTATGGTTAGATGAGTGCTTGATTATATTCTCAGGTCTAATTGGTAAATATGTAACTATGTAACAAGATTAGCACCTAATTTAGACATTTTCCATACAGGCATGGCAATGGTATTAATCTTCTAATTTAACTCTTTGTTATTTCCCAAAATGTCAATCTATTGTTTAAATTTAAATTAAATTGTTAAAATTCAGCAGCTTGAGTGATTACACTTTTAAACTCTGGATCATTTTTGGTTTATTAGGGCCCGAGCACTGAAGTGCAAGGGCACCAACTGTGTCCTAGCACAAAGTGCAAGAAACCTATTGTTTTTGTAAGGATTATTATTATTCTGCACCTCTCCTGTCTCTCTCATTTTTCAGGGTCTTAGCATGTGGAGAAACTCACAAAAACTTGCACACATGTCAGACTTATGAAAAATCACAAGGTTCTGTAGTGATTGATCTCGGGGCGTTGACATAGCTCCATAGAGCCCTATAATGCGCACCCTGAATTCAACAAAAGTACAAATTTATCATACTAACTTTTGAGGGAACATGCGTGTAATCTGGAATCTGGAATTATTTGACTGATGCAATTTATACTCAGGAGCAACTTATAGTCTGGAAAATACAGTATGTGTTGTACTGCAAATTGCTGCAGCTCCAATTTTTTGACGCTGTGTTTTGTGCTCTCTGTTTTAGCTAACGTCTTACTTCTGTTCTATTTTTGTTGGGAGTCGCTCATGTGCAGAAAGTGCTGCTAGTTTTCAGTTGCAAAGCATGAGGGAGTGCCATTCATTTCCCCATAGGGGATCAATAAAGAGTATAAATAAAGAGTATATATAGTTACAGTATAGACAATATTATGCTATCAGCTGGGCAAGCATTATAACATGTGTTGTGAGATGTAAAGGCTGGACTACAATAGCTGTTTGGAGCAGTTTGTGAACAGTGTTTTCTCTGGAAGATGGTAAGTCTCTTTGGGGTGGACTTTGCACTTTTTCATTTTGTAAACCTATAACATGCACAAAAAAGATACACAACACAATGAAGTAAAGGGAAAAGCCAAAAAGCATAACATGAGCACTTCAAAAGACAATTTCTTGATCACTTCAATTACATTCAAGCAGGAGTGCAAAAATAGAGCATTTGGTGTTGAATGTGGTTGTTTGTGAAAGTATTAATTTGTGAGAGAAACAGATATCAAACTAGATTAAAGTTTCATGGTAATTGAACATTGCACGGTCATGATGGTTAGAAAGAAAATAATCAGTAGAAGTATGGTTAAACGTGCTCTCTCAAGGTACCTGAAGTAGGTTGCCTAAGACTGAAGTCTAGCACATGATGCCAAAAGTGGCTTAAATAATACTTTACCTACCAAACCAAATGAATAATTTTCCATGGTACAAAAAATGTTGTTTCAGAAACGTTGTATCTAAAATATGAAGAGATTTTGGATATAATCTGTTGGTATCTTTCTTCTTATACACTTAGAAAGTTGTGTCTTCAAAAGGGGGACATTTTTACATGTGTCCCTAAAGTACATTTAAACAAGTATTTGTGTGTGTCTCTTGAGTGGGTGAATGACCACAGTGTAGTGTGAGGTGAATATCACACCCATCAAAATGCACAGGTAATGACGCACTGTAGCTAGCATCGCTAAAAGGCGATAAACTAGATGTCCACTTACCTGTGTGCGTATCAAACACACACACACACACACCTACATGTCCATGTGCTGCCTTTAACATTAACCTCGCAAACTTTCACAGGGCACAGTGGAGCGTGCTGGTGTGACTCTTCTCTCGGGTTCTACTGACAGAGAACACCGCTGCAGAGAGAGTTAGTGGGTGGTGGTGGTGGTGAAGGTTAGGAGTTGCACATGCATGAGCATTGGCAGTATAACAATTGCCAGTTACCATTTGTGTTTAGTTAGACATATCTAACTGACATACTTTTTATTTAATAGTTTAATTCAAGCCTTAAGTAGAAAAAGTACCATAATTATCCTATGATCATGGTCAAGTTTTGACATCTTGGTTTTTTCATGATCATAAAACAATGATATTGTGTCAATCTTATGATAACAAGCTTGTTTTTAGGGGGGGATAACAGCATTTTTAACAGCAGGAAATCCTCTTTATTCATGTCAACTCTGACTGTTCATGTGCAAGAATGAACAGGACTTAGTTCTTCCAGTATACATTTATAGCTTAGATTGATCATTATTTGATCCCTTACAAATCTCAATTTAATAAAACTGGATTCATGTAACATGTCTTTACACAGACATGCACAAAGACACAGGATGATTAAGCATTTAATCAGTGCAGAAGGATGCATATGCTAACGTGTTAAAGTCATGTGCAATTGCACACCTCTTATGACCTCAGACTTTGAATTCATCTTAGAAAGGAGCACTAGGTACCACACAGCGAGTAGACATTCACAGTGAAATGCTTTGGATTTAGCTGACTTAACTTACTCTCCCATGCCCTCTTGCTGTGTGTGGTTATCACAGAAGAGTCATTAGCAACTGTAATTATTATACCTCAGCCCTTTTGTTCTCTGTACCATTTACGATTGTTACTTTATGTAGAGGAACTCTTCGCATCTTCATTGTTACTTGCACCGCAGGGTTTCATTACATTACATATTATGTTGCATGTGACACATAAAAAACAGATTTAATGAGCGGAAGGGACTTTATGGACTACGCTGTGCATTGTGTTATTTTAACTTTTTATTGATTGTGCAACTCAGATATACGTTGAATTTACTTGTTCAGTTTGAATACCTTCTATGCTTCAAGATACATACCTTTAGGAGCATGTATGAAAAAATATACAGTATGTTGAAGATAAAAAAAAATACGACATAATAATATTTCAATATGCAGCCAGTGCTGACTGACAGACTGTTTTCATTTTAAACACAGGGATTTTCTAATGCTGTGGTCAAATTCATGTTCTATTAGACTCCTTATTCCTGCTTCTAGCATGACTAAATGAGTCTCCGTATTGGTTAACTGGGCTGAAAACATTCCCCATTAAGGTAAACAAGATTGTACTTTCTCCCACATGACTTTGCCCCTAACCAAATTAGGACACTCATTTGCATAAGCGAGATGAATGAGAAAGGAGGAAAACACATTTCTCTCTGGAAAATAAGTGCACTGTTTGACGAAATGGGAATCTCAGATGAGATGTCGCAGTCTATTAGAATGGCCATGCTTCATCATTTTTTCATACAGCGTATTGCTGTAATCACTTTTAAGTGTTCAGAGCTTTTAATAAAAAGCTCTGACTGATCAAATGGCAGAAAATGTGATCGTAAAATGCAAGTTAGAAGAATGCACTTTGTTTTATAATGGATTGTTTGTGAACAAATCAGAGCGGTATGCAGCACTTTATTTCACTGCAAAATTACATTATCTATGTATTTTAAATATTGTAGTAATTACATATAGTATGAGTGATGGATTTTGCTAATTTTTCCTCTTACCTTAATATACATACACAAAAAAGAGTTTCAATAAGCCCACAATACCAAATAACACTCAGTATTGCGCAACAATATCACACATTACTGATGCTGCTTATTACCTTACCAAAATACAAAACACATTATATAAGCATGCCTTGCATTAAAACTCAAAAATTTACCAAGAGTCCCCTCTGCCTCTCCCTGTCCTCAACAAACCTGCTCAGTGAACAGTGCAGCCAGACACACAGTAAGGTTTGTTTGTGTACCAAAAACAGCACCACAATTTACTGCAATCAGACACTGTGTATGGGCCGGGGCACCTGGGGCGCTCTGTGTGTGCTCCTACCCTGCGGTGAAATTGCTGTCAACACTTTTCCATCCTTTCAGCGTTGCTAGGCTGTGGTAAGCAGTCTTGCTCTGTCCACTATCCACCCCTCCCCCACCGAGAGGAACACCGTGCTACATTCACCACGCCACATTTACAACCTTCGGCTCACCAACGCGCATGGTGAAAATGATTGTTTTCTCATATTGTGCCCTTTTTGCTATACATTGCTTTGTTTCTTCTCTTTTTTCTGTCGCACAAAACCAGGAGTCTGGGAGCAAATTGGTTTAACTGCTTGCTTTAGTTTGTGGGCGAATTAGACAGTAGCGTCCCATTAAAATGAAAAAAATGTCTTTGTTACTGTCTGCTGCTAAATGAAAAGTGCTGCTTTACTGAAGGCAGCTGTAACAAACGTTGATATCCAGAAGAAAAACAAATGTTGAAAGATGCATTTCATTTCAATCAAATCAAATCAGTGTTTTGACCACAATAATATTCAAGTTGTTTAAATTCCTGTGCAACATTCTGCACTGTATATTGAACAACCTGTACAATCCCGCAGCTTTGAGATGTGTGAGTGTATGAGTGACTCATTGACTCAGACCATTAGCGAGATAATGTAGACAGTTGCTAGGGAGAGAGAGATAGAGATAGAGAGAGAGATCCCCACTTTGCATAAACCCCCCCCCCGGGAGAGTGTAGAAGTGGCGTCATGAATAATGCATAACCGCTTAATTTATGGGCAAACTTTAAATAGCTCTGAAACACAGGAGACGCCACTATATGGAAATCCATCTTCTTACATTATTTGCCTAGCGTGTTTGCTTTTAAATCCACGATCTAAGAAGGAGTAATTAAACAATATCCAGACAACGATAAACAGAATAATATCACATCTTGTGTACGTCTCGAATTGACAAATTTCAATTGAGATAAGTTTGGTTTTTTGATTCGTGAATTTCATTTGTTCTTATACACCCTTTCCTGTTCACCAATGCATGTCAGACACCATCCCAACTGCATAAGAGTTGCTCTGCAGTCAGCATGTTTTTAGTCTGTGGGCGACGCCACAAAATTACTAATAACTATAAGGCTGGGAGTAAACTTAGAGAACAGACCTTTAACTTCAGGTCAGTAGAGGAAGGTAGATAATAAATCAAAATAAATGACATATAATGTTAAATGATGATAATCACACGTGCATACCATGACACAGTACTATACAGAGAATATTACAGCAGCCTTTTACTATTGAGTATCAAGGCATCAATGTTAAATCAAAAGTAAGCAACTTACCTGCCGATTCAGGTTCATGACTCACACTGGTTGTCAAACTAACTAAATATTTTTACCTGTGGTGACTTGGTACGGGAGGCTGCGCAGCATGCAGAAACTCAAATGTGATATGCATTGCATTAAAAAAACAGCAACAGGGAGTTGATTGGAGTCTGTGCTGCCTACCTTCACCCATCCTCTGCTCCTCTCCTTCATGGTAATGAGGCGATGAATGGCAGCATGTCTACAGGCAGGGGAAGCAGACGCGCCATGCAGCTGTGGACTCCTACGCATGAGACACACACACACGTTTCTTCCTCTCCCTCAGGCTCCCGCATGAGGGCCTGGTACCTAAATGACAGAGGGGTGGAGGTGGGTAGGACGGATTGATAGAGACTGATGTCCTACGGTGGTTGCAGGAAGGAAGGGGAAAAGAGGAGGCTGTGTGGCCTGGGTTGAAGGAGATGATGTGTTGTTGTTTGCATTATTTTGTCTTGAGTAATAAAGCAATGCATGTTCTATATATTTTGAATGCAGTGTGTCAGTAACGGCTAACTGCCTTATTATTCTAAGTGTATATTTGTAGCGTGAGGAAGGTAGATCCTGCCCACCAAGCCAGCATTCTGTTCCTTAATAAGACAGCATGGTCTTATTTACCTTACTGTTGATCCAATTAAAATGATGGATGCTGTCGGAACTCAAATAAATTGAAAAAGAAACTCAGAATAACTGTACTGGAGTGGAGAAAAGTTCCAACCATTCACATTGCTGTAATTTTTCATTACATCAGGCCTTCCCAACAATTTGTTGTTTATTGTTTGCAGTAGTGACAAGTGAAACCTTCTGCTGAGATTTGCCTTGGATATTGCTTTGATCCTCCACTGGATCCTCCACTTTCAACTATGAATTTCCAACCTTTGCTCCATGTCAAGCTCGATAAAACACTAAATGGAGAACATGGAGATACCTTGTGCTTAGCTGCTTTGCCACACAGCATGAATCATGTCATTGTTCTTTTGTGATCACGTGGTTAGGTGGGGAAAAAAAGGGATCAGTGGGTTACTATAAGGCTTTATCCAAATGGTGTGGATTATAAAATGGGAATAAAGAAGAAGCTAGGATCATAATGAACAAAGTATTTTGTAAGTAAAAAAACGAAGATACAAAAATACGACCATATCACACCCATCCTTCACTCACTCCAATGGCTTCCTGTCTCATACAGGATTGAGTTCAATATCTCCCTAATCTCCCACCAGTGCATCCACGGCGATGCCACTTCCTACTCACACCACAAACCTCCTCACTTAACCGCCACTCCGGAAACAGAGTCCTTCTTCTACTCCTCAGGACCAAGCTCTGCACCATAGGGGATAGGGCTTTCTGCTTAGCCGCTCCTCGCCTCTGGGATTCCCTCTCAGACAACCCGAGGGCTCCACAAACCCCTGACTCATTCAAGACGGGCCTAAAAAATCTTTCTTTTTAAGCACGCTTTTGCGTAAGTCCTTATTTTTGTTTGATTTGTTTATCTTGATTTCTTTTGTTTGCTTCTGTTTTTACCCTGCTTTTAAACTCCTGTAGCACTTTGGGATTGCTTTTTCAATGAAATGGGCTCTACATATAACAATTATTATTATTATTATTATTATTATTATTATGTTTATTATTGTTATTATAATAAAGACCGAAGGACAGAAAAGGCTCAGAGAGCAAAGTAACAATACGTTTGAATGTAGGAAGAATGGAATAAAAATACAGTTTGTGTTATATATAAAAACTGAAGCATGATTCCACAACTGCTTAAGAGAAATTTGACATTTGCATTACGACTGTTTGCAGTGTGTTTTTCCTGTCAGATGTAACAATTGGTGCATGTTAGTCAAATATTTTACAGCCTACAGTGCTTGAAATGACAGCTTGTCTTAAGCAACGTGATAGGGTGCAAAAAGACAAACCAAACCCAGTATGCTGGAGTAAGAATGGCAACAGCACTGACTTAAATAGGCCTAGCGACCACCCAACAGGTACTATAAAAGCACTGCGTACAGCAAATCTAACCGTGACGGAAAACAAAACAAACTTGCAGTATAAAAGAATTATAGAAATATAATAAATACAAAGCAAACATTCAGACTCCAAACGACTGCTGCTACTATTTCTGTTATTATCCATTAGTCTCTCCTGCTATTTGTTTCATCTCTGTACATCTGTAAAGTAAATGTATTAAGCCATGGGACCACCAAACTTTTGGCCTAAGCCAAAACATTTTCAAACGGTGCTGTCAATCTGTATATTTGTATTGATTCAGTATGCAATCTTTTTGCCTCACGCTTCCCTTCCTTTCTGACTTCACACTTGTGAACAGACATGCACAGTGTTTCACATAGGTTTGGTTTTGGAATGGATAGCTTGTTGTATCTTTCAAATGTCTCCCAAAAGAAAAAGTCTCTCTCCCCAATCTCACCACAGTTGATAGCTCTGCTCCCAGAACATTGTACAGAGATCAAAAGTGTATCAATCAGCATTCTGGCATTGTCTCCTTCTCTTGCTCCTGCAGTGAGATGGTGTCTAAGAGGTTGTACATGTCTTGCCCTTTCTAATCCCTGGAGGATCTCAGTGTTCTGTGTAGTTTTGCCTGCTTTGTCCATGCAACAGTATAGGTAGTTGGTATGCAAGTCAATATCTACGTACAGTACAAACCTCTTTCAGACAATGGCAAGACAGGAAAGCGAAACGTTTTTTGACAAGGAAAACCTGACAGCAAATGGGCCAGCGTGCGGCACGAGCCTGTAAAATGTTGCAATACACTCAAACTCATCATACAAAACAATGAACAAAAAGCAAACAAGCAAACCAAAGGAACCAATTACCAGTTCTCAATACCAGTCCCCCCCCCCGGTCATCCTGTGACGCATTAAAAACACAGGCTTCTCTAAGGGGAAACCCGTGATCTAAAAAAAATATTTATTTTCTCCTGCTGTGAGGCAGTTCATTATCTGAGATGTTTTAGAAAATAGTTTCTATTCCCCCTCAGTAAAAAAATGTCTAAAAGACTGCATACAGCTTTGTTGCCTTAGAAAATGTTTCCCCTGAGGGCTTTTTGGCCACTCCTAAATCCCTTAGTTACTTTTATTGTTTGTGTTTGCGTTAATATTTAATAAGGACGTTTCAATATTTATTCACTTTTTTTCCACGTAGATAACAATCTCACCACCTTCCTTGCATCATACATTTTAATGCACCCAGTGATCACGTCCCGCAAGCGGTGTGCACAAGTTTTTCTACCCCTCCCTCTGCAGTACAAGCATCTTCATTAATAAAACATAATGGATGCCTCTGCCAAGAATTGCTCCCATTTACTAAATATGGTGTATAATAGGCTGGCATAATAGCTCTAATCCATTCAAGAGAAAATTATACATACATCATCTGGTGTTGTGGTCAAACCATCAAAAACAATTAAATCTATACTGAATATGTATTATTAAAAAGATTACCAGGTGGATGCACTTTTTATTAATTCATTTTTGCTTACTTCATAGCAATGAATTTATTTAATTTAAATAAAATTACTGTACAGAAATAAAGTAAGTCAAGTTTGTTTTACTATGCATAATCTGAAAAGTAGCATTTTCTGTTGTTGCTGGTCGAGGAAGAGCTTAAACTACTTCATATAAAGGTAATCATATTTTACAATATCATGTTATATTGGAATATTAATAACTAATATATTATAATATATTGTAACTAGTAACTCTTTCCTAGGGCAGTGGTAACAAACTGTAAAAACACCATACCTGACATATTGTCATCTTCAAACACAGAGCAACGTTAGCATTGATGTGTAGTTGTAATTTGTCTGTCACATTAATACTGTAAGTCCAATATTGTTGTTTTTTGCTCTGTGTTTTTGCTCTCCACCAACGCCAGAAGGAAATAGCTTGCTCTTCAGCAGCTTAACGCTCAACCATGTTTACAAGCTAGCCGCTGACTTTGTCTGTTAGCTACTAGCTGGCTGTGTAGCAGCGCTGAAGGGGAATATTATAATGGGCAACATGTTTTACATTACATGTAGAAATATTTCAACCACTGTTGGTATAAAATATTGATTATGAGGGTTACATTCCACAACATCCAATTGCAGAATTACTCTTATTCACATTTTATTTTAAAGATTATTCCTAATCGCTTGTATTTCCCCCTGAACTTGATCTGAATCTGAAACTCGACATGTGTTTCACGAAAAATACAACATCAAGTTAGTGGATGGACCATAAGTTACCTGAGGGTGAGGCAGTTGGCTTGCAGCACAGCCGGCTAGATATAGATATAGATAAATATTTGTTCATTGCACATGCTTGGGTTTTTATCCCTCTCTTTCCTGTCCATACACCCCATCTCTCTTTGTCTTCCTATTTGTCGATTAACATCACAGGAATTACTCACGCTTGTTTTGTCTTCCGTAAAACACAACTAGCTGCCGGTAAAAGTCCACTGTTCCCTGTCGTTGAAACACAACACAACACATACCTACATCTTCAATATTTAACTTCCTCCCTTCATACATGGCTTGTAGGAGCTGAATTTTTAATACCTGCTCAAAAGCCTAGCAGTGTCTAACAGTATAAAAATGCAAATAAAGCTAGAACTCTAAGTCATGTGATACGTGAGAGGTCTCCGATGTACATTTACACAAGACTAACGTGCACAGTGTAAGCTTAAATGAATTTAGACACATTTTAAATTAGGTCTTAATAGGTGGGGAGAAATACCTGCCCTTTCGAAATGAATGGTTGTCAGCTTCACATAAGAACCCCTTTGATCGCTACGCTTATTAAATCTTTCTTTTTTTTAATCCAGATCATGACAGGCATATTGTTAAGAATTAATCCTTTTAATGCCTAAGCACTAATCATGCAGGAAACTTTTGACACAAATGGTTAGTGGAGAACTGAAAGGGAGGCTGATTGTGAATTATCTGTGGCTCCTATGGCTTGAATCCGAGCTCAGTCATTGTGTCTAATTGTGTGTCTAGCACCAGCTCCTGTTGGCCATTCAGTCCAAGAAGTCCACTCTGGCTTGCTCAACTCTGTTAAAACTGTAGAAAGTAAAAGTGAACATTCAAGGTGAACAGGAGTTTCTATAGAAAAGTTTAGACAATCTCCGGTGAAGGACAGACCCTCAGGGGCTGGAAGCAGCAGCGTTACCCTGTTGCCTTCTTGCAAATAATCTACTGGCAAGGGATTATTTCAGCCTGGTGTATATTCTTCTCAGATAAGGGAGTTTGGTAAATTCATTATTTGTTTTTGTTTCCGTTTTATTTGACCTTTATTTAAAAAGGAGAGTTTCTTGAGATTAAAATCTCCTTTCTTGTCCAAACTGGTGGTAGCACAAATATGTATGCTAACACAACATAAACCAGCATACACAGAAAAGAGAGAGGAGAAACTTTACTGCCCAAGTCAATCAAAAGTGTCAAGTATTTGAATTAGTGTCTAGTTTAAAATCGGATGAAATTATGACATTTTTAAAGTTTTTAAAGGTTAAATGTTGGATTTTTGGGGCAATGTTAGGGTATTCTGGGTCAAATGGTTTGCTGCAATGTACAATAAAAGAAACATTATTAGAAATAGCCACTGCTCTTTTCCTCTGTGTGAGTCTATAATTAACTAAAGTTCAGACAAATCAAACTGAGACCCAGTGGAAAAAAAGAACATTAATATTTCAATTTTTCTCTTATTAATTTAATCACATTTCATATGCTGATTTGAATTGGCCACGCTCCTCCACTCAGAGTTGACTCTAATCCCAATCTAATTACTAATTATACGGTTGGAGGTTGATTGGACCAATCCTCCCAGCCATGGCCAATTTGACTCCCTCTGATGTCGAGCACCTTTCATGTGCGATGTCTTCCAGGTTTTGAGGACACAGTGTGTGTGCATTAGAGTGTGTGTCTGTGTGTGTGTGTGTGTGTGTGTGTGTGTACATGTCTGTGTTTTAGTCAAATCATTATTCAGCTCCCCCTGTTAATGACAAATGAAAATGTTTTCCCTCTGCTTCTAGCTGACTAAAAAATGAATACAACAACAAACTAAAAGATCTGACCCCAGGTTGCTCCTATAATTGATTGGAAATGAAAATTATTTATTCATTCATTTAACCTTTATTTGTACTCAAGAATAACTGCCATACAGCTTTCATAAGAAACAAAACAAATCCTTTTTGGCAAAAATTATTGTTAGTGTATTGTGATTTTGTTAATTTTGGATAAATAGATAAAGGCAAGTACTATTTTCCCACTTTTTTTTCACCAAGAAGAGTTTTTCAGTAACAGGGATATTGTGAATTTCAGCTGACATTGCAGCTAAATATTGAGAATAATATTATGTAATGTAATGTTATTTCCAGTACTGTAAACACAATTAAAAATCATGTGGATGTTAAAATGTGGGTTCTATCCATCCAGTAGCTATCCACCAAGAACGTTTCTCAAGACCAATGCTGTGTTCACACTACGAAGTGACAACGCAACAGGCTACAAGTCACTTTCAATGGAAACCGGTGACGTGAAACACCAACTAACGCTAACTAACGTGTGGGATATGTTTGACAACACAGACTGTGTTGGTCTCCCTTAGTCAAGCTGGGCTTCACTTTTCAATACTTTACCTGCTCTGCAATGATTGAAGCTAAATGGAAACAGAATCACTGCTTCACTGTGAGGGGCATGCTAGAGAGCATTAAACTGTGCAATAATGAAAATACCAAAGAAAGTTAAATGTGTTAGATGACTGATTGACTATTTGTTTAACACGCATTGGCCTCTCCTTGTTACCAATAAGCACCAGTACACGACCTCTCCTCAGGGACGTGCACAGGCAGGGCTAGCAACAGCCCGTTTGCCCTGATTGGCTAGATACCCCTCTGGAGAAAGCCTGAATAAACTTTCCTTTTCTTTCCTTTCTTTTTTTTCTGCATCAACACGATAAGCCCATCATTAGTAAAGTTATGTCAAATAGCCATATCTTGCAATCTTTAATTATTTATTTTGCCACCATAGCTTCAGCGATGCCCTCTGCCCCCAGTCAGCCCCCCCGCCCCAGTTGTTTATATTCTCAGACAAGGAGCACTGCTAGAGACGCGTTATTATGGATCTAGTGTCGCTCTATCGACCATTTACACACTGCAGAGGAGGAGGGCCTGGCTAGTCCACACAGCACCCCGCGAACGGAGAAAAACGTGCTCCGGTTTATTGGCATTTCTTTAAACCAATCACATATCCTATAAAGCAGCATAATTGGTTGAGGTTAGGCATTGACCTTGAATAGTTACGGTTACAAAAAACTTATTGGTCAGGGGGTTGGACCTGAACAAATCAGGTTATGTTGCCTAGCACGGGCATGGATGCCTGGCCAATCCTAGCGCGTGTATGATTACTGAAGGGTGGGTCTTGCCTAGAAGTGACGTGGGTTCCACAACAACATGCCAGAGACAGTTTAAAAGTTATAGAGAATCGTTGGCACCATGAGTGAGAGTGAAAGCCCTTCCGCCTTTACAAGAGAAAAAGACAAATGCCCTCTGAATAAAGAAAAAATCCACTTCACCCAATCCCGTCACTTCACGGAACATTGTATCATGCTACGTTACATCAACCAAAGCTAATAACAGCCTATGTAGCAGCAGCAGGCTAGCTTAGCTATTATGTCCGTTACATTAGTGTGCGCTCTGTATAGAAGAGAGAGGCTCAGGGTTGTCATTTTTACATTTTAGAGCATAGCCCCGGTCTCTGCCTCTCCTCCTTACAGTCAACCTCAGCCTTGTTTGTCCGTTCCAGAGAAACCATCTCAACCATCAGGGTTTTCATGCCATACTGAAATAAGTAAGCTCAAACTCACTTGTGTATCCCATGTAAGTCAACCTCAAACAAGCTTTAATAGGAATAATACCGATTTTAACTTTATAGGAAATTCTAATCAAGAAAATGTGATTCAATTTAAAGTGGCTTCATGTAACTTTCAGTTTGTGTTGGACAAAATTGTTGTGTTTTTACCACACCCGCTGTTGTGAAAGTACTTTCAACTTAAAACTAAGGTACCATATCTTAGATTTATATAACAACTTTCATGAAACCCAAGGATGCTTTACACAAGAACAGGGGGACTAAAAGAAAATAGTATGCCAACCCAAACACAAACTAAAAGTAATAAAAACTCCTTGCTAAATGGAAGGGGGGCGTACAACCACATCGCGCATTGTAAAGTTATTTTTTGAATCAAATAGACATATTACATACCCGAGGGGCCAATTCGGGGTGGGTTTTGAATCCTTTGCAATCCTGTAATAGTCTCCATCTGTTAAAAGCCTGAAAGATTGACTCAGGTGTTCTCCCATTATCACTTTCCCTTTTTGCTTTTAGTTTTTTGTTTTAATTCCTATTTTTCTGTGATGGCCCCAGTATCAGGCATAACTACAACAGACAACTTCTAAAAAGAATCAAAATACAATTAGGCATATGTATATAGAAATATCCTGCCACCCTTTACCTGGCTGGATACACTAACACAGGCTTTTCCGGTGTTACGCAGAGATCTGTGAACCATCAGAATGAGTGACTGCAGAGCTGGTCTGCTTCCAATAAATCATTTTGTGACTTTGCGGTTAAAAATTGAACCCGGACAAAGGCATTAATAAAAACTATATAAAAATAGCATTCTTTTGACTGTTAGTCTCGTTTGCTATTACAGGTCATTTATGATCATCAGATGAAAAATTACACAGTTTCAGAAACATTCAAAAGATATATATTGTTACTTTATTGCTTTTCTATACCTAATTTTGAAAAAAGCTTAAACCGACCCTGTTTGTCCTCTCTTTTCTCTGTATGGCAGAAAAAGCCAAAACTCCAGCCGTGTCTCTGTGAAGCACATTTGAGTGCCCAAACATCACGACTCCTTTGTGCTCACCCAAATCTACTGTAGGATGGAGGAAGGCGAACTTTCTCAGGAAAGTGTGCATGAGAGCAGGAGGGTAAGGGGCATACAACTGTTTAACCCCCAGAACCCTTCCAAATATATCCATATTATTTATTTTTCCATGTAATTTGGTATTACAAATATGGTCTGGATTGATCAGGCTTTGAACCCAGCAAATGTTAGTTTATTTATTACTGAAAACTTTATTCTCCATTGATATTGAATTGTTTAGTTGTGGATTTCCTGCACTCTGTACAGGTTACAATTGCAATTAATAGGAATAAATAAACTTCTAGTGTATCAATTTAACGTTCGTATTTTACAAATAACATAGATATTTTCAGGAAACGTAAATCTTTTTTAAAGTAATTTCTTGCGAATCTGCGAATCTGTAAAATGAAGCTTTATCGTGCAGACTTCAGCACAATACCCAAATATACCCCATTTTGTTGCAATCTATTTACACATTTGATAAATGTAAATGTAAAGAATTACATAATAAATGACAAAGGGATAATAATGTAAATGAAAATATAGCAAATACTCATGAAGAGGGAGACTTTCTTTTCAGTGCTAAATAATTCTGTGTTTAATATTGTACATCTACAGAATATGATAGAGATATACAGAATTCCCATCATCTTTCCGATAAAGCTGCTATGTGATGGGTGAGGCTTTGGAGGTGTGACTTGTTGTAATAAAGGCAGTACTGCCTTGAACTCAAGAAAACAATGGCAACTGTATTAATGGTGCTATTCTTTGGGGAAATAAATTGATCTTCTTTCTATGTTTCACTCCGGCTTCTTTATTTTCTCATGTCTAAAGTCCCATTTCAGAACACATTGGATGTTTGTCTATAAAAGGGCATCATAGATAAACTGAAATTCCAAAAGTTTCAAAAATAAGAACAGCGTTCCTGCTTTGAGTGCAGAGGAAAATGGTGGAAAATAATGGAGGCACTGCTGCACCAGGAGTCCACTCTGTTGACATAACCTTGAATGAAGCCTTTATATCATTGTTTGTGTGTGTGTGTGTGTGTGTGTGTGTGTGTGTGTGTGTGTGTGTGTGTGTGTGTGTGTGTGTGTGTGTGTGTGTGGGGATGTGTGTGGCTGTAACTGCTCATAGCAGCGCGTGTGTATCTGGAAATGTCATCTCAATTAGTTGTTAAGCCCCGAGTCGTGAGAGCTCTGACAGGGCAGTAATGAATGGCACCACACTGGGACTAAAATACACCCAGCAAACTGCCAGGAATGACCAGAATATTCTATTTCCTCCTAACAACTTCTTGCAGAGACAGAGTGAATACCGTGTGGGCGAGAAAGAAAGGAGTGCAGCTGTTGTTGCCATAAAACGTACATTACATCTGCATCATCTTTATCTTGGCTGTTTTGTTTTGAGGTGCAGGGGCTCGCTCAAACATTCTGTCTATCCTTCCAATTTCCAGCTTTGGTAGCTACCTACAAATCTTTTGTCATTGTCTGTGGCCTCACAGGCAACATTTACCTCACGTTTTGAGAAAGCTATAATAGCATCCGGCATCAGACAAAGACTTCAAATTATCCTCATTCCCTCTCGATGATGGTATAGATTCAAGCGGCTGTAATAGAGGGCTTTGCGTGCAGACAATTAAGGTCTCATGCAATTAAGCTGTTTTTTTTTTGACCTATCACAGTCATTACATGGGCCACATCTGAAGACAGAATGCAGACATTAGGCAAGTCACATTAAAATGTAGTTGACTGGTAAATAAAGTAAACAAATAAATTATCCCACAGCTGTGCAGCTCCATGGTCAAAGAATAAGCAAGTAAAATAATTGTTTGACAGCAGATTTATTTATTTAATAAATCCTCTATTTGAACAGGTAGATTCATTAAGATCAGGATCTTTTTTTCAAGAGAGACCTGTGTACAAAAAAACAAAACATAAAAAACAATATATAGAATTCAAGCACAGACAGATATTCACAGACACACATTAAACATTTTCACTGTTAAAGGTACAATAAGTAATTCTGAACGCTGGCGTTTAAAATGGTTACTGCCGTCCAAATTTAAATTACTGGAGAGAGTTGTCTCCCTTGGCCCCTCCACCCCAGACTTGGAGTTTACGGGGGTTGCCTGGTTGTGAACGCTGAACCCAATATCTCACAATGTCAAGGTTAGCTAGATGCTAGTCTCTTATGCCAGACATTACTCCACAGGGGAGCGGAGTAGCTAATTGTTGCTAAGTTGACGTTTATAAAGGTTCTTGCTCTTGCGAAGCTCCGTACCCAGCTTATAGTCACCTTTTATTGGCTAAACGTTAAATAACAACAACCTCTAAAAAGACTGCAACCTTACGATCCTCTGTAAACGACTAACAGCCATGGCTGTAGCATGTTGTTTTTGCGTGTTAGTGTTTCATGTCTGGCAACCCGGTGTCAAAATGGGTAGTCGGCAACAACACACAGTCCAAAACCGACATTCCGCACTGGAATGGAAATTTCCAAAGAGAAAATACTGGCTTTAGCAATATTTTCAGAGATAGTGATTTAACTAAACATGTTTCCTTAACATTTGATGAAATATTGTGGTCTTTTTTTTTTATTACAGTAAATATAATACATGTTAGACGTTTAAGTACATACAATACAAGTACAACCTTTTAAAATGTTCATTAGAAATAAGAGAATGTAACACCATCTTTCTTTTGGAGCTCAGTCCATTTGTTTACACTTTTTCCAAGTTCAGTGTGAACAACTGGTCCAGCTAATGTGTAATGTGCTAAGTGTTCTGTGACTTGATTATTTAAATGTAACCAGAGACCATTGAGCACTGTAGAGGATATGTATTCGATTTTGATGCTTGTTTTTAGTAGTATACCGTCTCTTCTTTTCTTCTATTTCATGTTAACATTGCAATATTTGCTACCCTATCTGACTTTTCTTTTTCTTTTTTTCTACAGATTAAGTTGAGTGTCTGAAGCCATCAATTAACTAATATAACTTGTCTTGTAGCTCAACTTCTCGCAGCCTTAACAAGTGGAGGAAGTGAAGGAATTGTCAGTGTAGTGACTTTTGACAGCCTACATGATGGAGGTTTCCAACAGAGTCATGGTCTTGTTAATGACTGCACTGCACAATAGGCCTGATTTAAATGCACCAATCAACCCTTATCTAAATATCAACCCTGATTATTAAGTAGCTCCATATCAGTAGCACTGATTAAAGACATTTTATTATTAATTATTCCAATAATCGTAGCTCAGGGAGACATTGCGCTTCAGAATATCTGGTTTAAAGAGTCTCAAATTATTGCATGGAATTTAATTAAAGTTTGGTTAATTAGCATTTGGCAGTAGGGCTAAAATAAGGAATATTACCTTGGGCAAAATACATAAAAAGATAGGACTGTTTGAGTTTTTGTGAGCAATAGTCCGTCAATTTGTGTGTCTGGGTTGATAGGATGCAATGTAGTTTTAGGTAAAAGAGGGTCAAAAAGTTAGAGGAACACACTTTAGAGCATTTTTGTAAAATCCACCAAAATGAGCTTGACAAGAACATCATATATGCACATGATAGTTGTGATAGTTATAGTATAAATGTGATATGTGTGATAGTAATAGTATAAATATAGAGTCATAGGAATAAAAATGGAAGAATTTAACTCAGAATACCCTTTAAATCTTTAAACTCAAACAGGGGTTGTTTGAGCTTTTAGAAAACAATAATAAAGACAATAAATTGTGCATTTCAGTATGGACAGATAAAGAGTTAACTACTGCGACCACATGTTTCTACACGTAGAAGACAAAGACACCTAAAGACTATTCTTGTATTTCCCACAACACAACTTTTGTAAATACACCTTTTTAAAACCTGAACTACAAACAACAAGGAAGAGCGGTTTGCTGCTGCAGCGACCACGCTGTTCCTCAGGGTCCCCTGCCCCGCGTCCTACGCCTGGGTCCTTACCACCCAGCCATCTTCAGAAGCAAAACCATGCAGTGTCTGGGTAAGTCAGTTTAACACAGCACAACCCCTCTAAAAGTAGGATAGACCGGACAAGTTCATTTTCAGTCTCGATATTGGATGCAACGCAAAATGAGAGAAAATGAGAGCGGGGGATTAATGTTAAAAGCCAAGTTAGCCTTTAGTAGCTGTGTGCCTTTGTGTTACGAGCCCAGGTTAGCTAAGCGTATTTTTATTCAACCTTCATGATGAGATGTCCCAGGTCTGGAGCAGCTGATGAGAACAGCATTGTTATTTGTTTTTTATCCATTCCTCCTGTGGATGTGCTCTACTCCTTCATACAGTGGTGGCCCCAGCAAAACTGATCTGACATCTCCAAATTACATGGCGATGAAACCGTAGCATAGTGTTCAGATTTCAATTCTACTCCTTGGGGAAATATTGTTTCAAGCCATTACTCTTCATCAGGGGGACGTCATACCCACTCTGTGCAGCTATTGTCTTCCATGGCCCGTGTCTTCAGCTGTGCCCCTGAGACATTGGCATACGTGATGTACAAGCTGCTGAACTCCTGTCATGTACCCACAAAGGACCATGGCGCAATGATCAAAATCCTTAAATGGTGCTTGCATAGAAATGTCATCATTATTTTGGGAATGAAATGCATCAAACACCATTCACTTGATGAGATGTTCATATGCTGAAATGGTGCAGCTTACAAAGTGCTTATTAAAAGGCAGAGTGTCATGAATCACTTTGATACTGTGATCTTCGCTACTGCCTGTGTTGAATATGCTCAGTTTCAGTGAGTCTGGCAGAGCACCAATGATCCATGCCCATTCCCCATTCATCTTTGTTGCTCGCTCTGAGTACGAATGCCACAAATTACAGCCCTGGTGGATTCATGCTGCTCTCATCCTTAGCAAAACTGTGAGGGGTTATGTGGGGAACCCTGTCAGTTACCTTGGGGGGGCGAATGATCTCTCTGACCTACCCCTACTAACCCTGCAGTGGTTGTACCGCAACAGGATAAGATCTGTCTCTGCTTATTATTACTCGCACCTCCCACCAGTGGCACAGAAGATGAATCATACCTGTCAATCCTTATCCCTGGTGCAGGGAGGCCATGTTTGTTTATATTGATCGGCAGCATATGTGGCACAGCTGCTGCTGGAGGAGGCTTTTGCTGGCAGAGGTTTGTTCACGCTTTCCCTTGGCAACAGTAGAGTTGGCAGGCAAGACAGCAGCAGGCAGTACGCACTCGACTAATCAATACAAACAATGAAGCAGCAAATCAAGAATAATGTTAGAGCAGAAAAAAATGGGGGAGAAAATAAAAGCTTTTGAAAATTTGATGCCCAGAAACGATTTTGTTTTGGGATCTGGTAAAATGTTTTTTCACAATGCTTAACTCTTCTTTCTCTGTGTGTGTTTTAAGGAATATGAACAATGCATGCATGGTAAATGATTGTCAGATGTGTCTCTTGTCTGTAGAGGGTTATTGTGAGGAAGTTGGATTCCCTTGTTTGTCTTTACAGCAACAACACCTCCAAAACCTATATTATATAACGGTTTTAATGTTTTTTCTTGCTTTAACTTTAATTATATGACTATTGTATGGTCATGTTTGTGCTACTCTCAGGTTAAGGAAGACCTCCAAGATTATCAAATGAAAGAAAAATGAGCCATATAGATGTGTCTATAATAGTATTTGAAACATTTTGAGTGGGGTGTGGTGCCGTGATGCACAAACATCATTGATTGATAGTCTGTGCAAGGGTTCAACAAACCATAGCAATCCAGAATCAACTGAATGTGTGAAATTGTAAGTGCAAGTGTATGAAGTGGGGCAAATTACTCAAGGCGGAGCATCTGGCAATGATTAGTGGCCATTAATTGGTGTTAACTGGTGCTACTAGTGTTTACAGAGTTGAATGATAATTAGCTAGGGGTCAACTTAGGGCTGAAATTAACATGTCAGAACTCTGCAGCTGTCTTGTGACAACCAGGCAAGGTAGTAGTGGGGTGTTCCAAATTTGGATGGCAGGGTAGCGTATGATTATGTAGATGGTTGCGTGTGTGTGTGTGTGTGTGTGTGTGTGTGTGTGTATGTGTCTTGTGGGTTGTTACAGGTATTTTACTGAATGGGTCAGGTATTGTGTTGCTGTGTGCCAGTGTGTTTGAGATAAATAGAGAATGAATGAGTGCATGTGCCTGTCCTGGTGTGGATCACCACATGAGTCAAAGTGACAAAAATTAAGCACCTTAAGAATAGCTCTCAGCGAGGCCCAGATTTCACTTGCCAGAGTAAACAGTGAAAAAGAATCCTCTGCCGTGTCCATTGGGAGACCTTTAGCAGCTACAGCTACAGCACCTGCATAAACACCCAGAGTCAGTGTGGGCAGCCACCACACACATCTGGGGACATATAGGCAAGCCTTGGGTTTGAAAGAAGGAAGCTGCTGCTCTCTTATTGGAGTTTGTTGTGTAAAGCTGATACACTATTCCTATCCATTGTCATTTAACTAAGTGTAGATGAGAGAGACACTCTGACAGCATGTCATCCCTGTGTTGGTAGCATCCACCACAGCACATGTGGAGCCCTTTGTGGATAACTCCAGATAAAGAATGAATAAATAAAGCTGAACGTTAAAGGGGAACTATGCAGTTTCTTAGATTAATTTACCTTAAATGAACAGCTTCAAAGTCATTGGAATGGTTATATGACTTTTTCCAGTTGAATGGTCGTTGTCTCGCTCCCCCCTAGCGCCTGGAAAAACCACCCTTGGAACTTTTGAGCGGCGAATGCAAAATAGGCTCGGAAGGGACCTGTTTTGTTGGAACGTGTCCGTTTAAAAGTTGTTTTAGTCGTGCAACAGAAAACTCATATTGGACAGATAGTCTAGCTAGCTGTCTGGATTTACCTTACCGGAAGTGGAACATCACGGTTATAAACTACAGGCTCGATGACTAACCTGCTGTAATTTCCTTTCCTCTAATATGTGGTTTATAAATTTTCTAATAATAATTTTGGGGGCTGTGGTGATCAGGAATTGTTTTCTTCACAAAGACATATGTCAAAACATATGGGTAAAGTATGAATTTTCTTTATTTATTGGTTTGGTGTTTTATACTCAACTTTGTAGTCTAGCTGGGACTACACTTCAAACCATTCTTCTTGAGTCTTTTCCAACTGCTGCAGAGCACAAAATGATGTCTACTGTGATAGTCCTGACACATTTAAACCCACCCCACACACTGGAGGATAACTCTCCCATCAGAGTTGCTGTGCTCCGATACAGGATAATGACTGAAGCGAAACGGGACTAAATCCATTGTATGATAACTTATCTCTCTAGGTCTGTGGGACTTTTTTTATGAGGCCTTGCGTTTCATAAACCCCAAATTCATTTTACTCTGTATCTGTGTTGATACAGTTTCCCTGTCAATGAGAGGGAACTCTGGGACTTGGAGATAGAGAGGGGAGAGAATTCACCGCACACTGTAGGCATAGTGGGAAAACCGAGATAAGAATATTAAACAGGAGAAAGAATTGTGTCTTCTCCTCCAAACCAATAATATGACTGAGAATAGAAATGAAAAGGGAACACTCAACTTCAGTCTCGAAGAATTCATATGACAAATATGAGCAGGTAAGGTGTATTTACGGGTATTTCTTTGTATGAGTGTGTGTGTAGTAGTGAATAACTTAACAGTGAATTGTAAAACACTTTTTTTATGGAATGCTATAACCTCTGGTATATCTATTACATCAGACTTCATGAAACATGTAGGAGCAGTTTTGGCTTTAAGGTTAGAGAATTGAGCTTATCGGTTCAATCCCCACACCATCTGGGTAGGGAAATTGAAAGAGCAGCACTTGCCCCTCCCTTATTATCACCACTGAAGTGCCCTTGAGCAAGGCCCTTAATGCCCTAACCATAACTGCTGTGGAGCTGCTCAGTGGCCAGCAGATCAGACTGGAGCTTCCAGGTGTAAATGTGTAACTATTTAAATGTGAGCAGGGCGTTCCTGCAAAGGAAAGGCTTCATCTCAGTGAACTCTCTCTGAATAAATGTTGGTCTAAAGGCCCCTACTGTGAATTTTTGATGTTGGGTTGTCCCAGATGAAAGTGTCTAGTGAGACAAATACAGTATGTTGAACCTTTTAGTGATCAGTCATCTACAGTAGATCCCTACAGAAGGCAGGTCCACCATAGGCTGTTTTACAGCTCTAGCA
Source organism: Etheostoma cragini (assembly GCF_013103735.1). Taxonomy (NCBI): domain Eukaryota; kingdom Metazoa; phylum Chordata; class Actinopteri; order Perciformes; family Percidae; genus Etheostoma; species Etheostoma cragini. The sequence continues at coordinate 13,036,712 of NC_048420.1, read as the reverse complement.
TCCAAAATGTTGGCACCGTTAGTAATTTATGACCAAATTATCACAATATGATAGCTGCTACAATTCATGTCTACAAACCAACAAATCTGAATACGGCATGAAATGTTGCATAATACACTGGTTGCATTTTTAGAACCTGAGAGTGGGGCAGATGGATGACATGAGTTGCTGAAGTGTTTCTGCATCCATATACTTTCCCCAAATTACATCATAAAACAACAATTCAGAAGAAATTCATTTTTATCTCACATGCATAACACATAATTAATCCCATAAACTCACAGAGGTTGCAACTTGAATTTGTGGATCTACCTAACACAGTGTGACATACAACACACCTGTGAAATCTCCATTAATACTCAGGTATATTATCTGCATTGAACAACATCTCAAACAGGTGGATTAAGGTCTGTATTCATGTGGATGTATTGTGTTGATTGTTGATCAACACTTTGCTTTGAAACATTTAAAGTAAGACATGAAATGTAGAGAGACAATCTTGCTGTTTGCAAATGACACTCACTCAGAAAATGAATCAGTCCCCCTGATGATGACTGCAAATTGCCCAAGATTATGTTGACACGTCTTCATTGCTGCATGTAGGAGGAGACGATGGCAGCAGAGCTGCCATTTAGCCTGCCAATGGCCCCAGGGGATTCTTCATCTCTAGCATTCTTTTTAATGTCTGGCAATTAAAGGCCGTCTAACTGCCTGAGAGAAGAAGTGATGGAGAGACAGAGAGAGAGGGAATAGAGGATGTGTGACTGTGTGTAAAAGACTGATGTTCAAAGAGGGAGACGGGGAGGAAGAGACAGAAAGAAATTAGAGAAACACGTAAAGATAGGCACACATACCCAAATAGATCTAAAAAGAATAGATAATCATGTTGGCAAAACTGCCAGGGCTTACCTCTATTTAACACAGTCTCTGTGGTGTGGTCACTTAAAACAGCAGCCATTTGTACAGTTGAAATTCTATTTAATTTAACTAGGGTTCCATCGCCAGTCAAATTTTTCACTTCACACTAACAGGCCCTGGGGGAAACCCTCTCATCTCCTCTAAAGTGCTATGTATACATTACAGTGATGTGCACAGTCTTTAAACTACAACTGTTCATCAGGCAAATCCATCCTGCTTAGTCCATTCAGTGCTAATGCTCTCCATATCTATTAATGTGACAAGGCACAGCACGTTGGTTTGTTTCACTCAACGGGAGAAATTAATCACACACATGTAGTATAACAAGAGAACATTTGAGCTCTGCATTAACTACACTCACGCTGGTTTTGATGGCCTTATTAAGATAACATTTTTGTGTTGAGGCTATTTGTTAACAGTTCTAACTTAACCGTCGTAGCAGCTTTTGGACTTGCACAGAAGTAAAACGAATGCTTTTGTATGATATAAAATGATAGTATGTAAAAATACAGTTCTTACAGTACTTGGGATTTTGTTTCATTTCAGTGTCACACTTATGACAGCTTTTGTATGTCAATATGAACTTCATGTTTCCTGAGCAATACTTCTATGGATACAAATGTCATCATTGACAATTGTCATTTGCGTACTTCTTCAATCAAGGAGCTGTGGTAAAGCAATCACTATCAATGGCATCTTAATAAAGAGTAGAGCATAATGCAGGCACATTGCAGGCAGATTACATCTATTAGTTACTGCTGTGCTACATGCAAAAGGCATGCCCATGGGAGAGCAGAGAATCATTTTTAACTTCAGCAAGTTACATGTGGAGGCACGTCTATACATAATTTGCACAATGCCCTAGGCAGCAATGAGGCTGGATGCAATTAGGAGGGAAATACAATTCTACACAGTAAACAAAGAAAAAATGTAAAAAGACTGATGAAAGAGAAATGAATATCGTGGAGTGAGATTGCCTCGCCTTTGATGAGGTCGGCTGTTGCTTCCTTTAATTGTCACAGCATAATGCTACTGTTTTTAACAAAGATAAGTATGCTATTTGTTGCAATCTGACAAGGCAAGACTGACTTAAGGCCAACATGTTATGTAATTAATAAAACATATGTCTTTGTCACTCCAAATAATGACGTGTTTCAATTTAAGAAAGATGCAAGGGAGCAGGCATCCTCCTTGTAGCATTCAGGCATGCACTGTCTTTGTGACAATCCTTTGCAATGGTGGAAAAAGTATTTAAATCATATGATGAAGTAAAAGTAGCACTAAATCACCACAGAATTACTCAATTACAAGTAAAAGTCCTGCATTAAAAATGTCAATTCTTATAATATGTACTTAAGTGCAGGCATTAGCAACAAAACAATCTTCAAATATTTAAAAGTACTCATATGCAGAGTAGTCACCATCAGTGTGTTAACATTATTATTATTATTATTATTATTATTATTATTATTATTATTATTATTATTATTAATATTAATATTAATATTAATATTAATATTAATATTAATATTAATATTAATATTAATATTAATATTATTATTATTATTATTATTACTGTATAAGTTATGTAAACAGTTTGTTTGTTGTATCTTTTCTATGGGATGCTGGTAGCTTCATCTATATAGAATTGTTGAGAAAATGCATATTACTTTAAAAAAAACTAAGATAAAATCCCACCATTCTACCATTGCTTTAACTTAACGTTCTATGCTTTTAATCTGTGTGTATCTGATGATGTATTTGATGTACCCTGTGTAATCTGTAAAGCACATTAGGTCACCTTTGGGTATGGCATAGAATATATAAATATATTTGCCTTGCATAACAATGCATCATATTTTATTAAAAGATCATGTGTTTTCTATTTAAATTATTGATCTGTCGTCAGATACATTAAATGTACTGCAGTAACAATAACAGTACTTCCCTCTGAACCTAATGGAGTTGAAGTAGAAGCAACAAATGGGAAAGTACCTCATAATTGTTTGGTATTGTAAAATTATAATTAGTTTTTTAATATTGTATAGTATGTGAGGTAATTTATTCCTCACCACTGACCTTTTTGTGCCTTAACTTAGGAAGAATGCACAATAGTTTTATTATTATTTTTCCAATAACTTTAATAATTTTCACAACATAGTGGAGTTCTAATAAAAACTGATTTGGTTTGAAACGTGACGAACCATTCATTTGTCAACCATAATTATAAATGCAATATATCAGTATCAATATGGAAGCTTTTGTATTTGGAAATCAGTTGAAATGAGTGGGAGTGTCTCATCGTCACTACACTGTTACTTGCTCAATGAAAAATAAATAAAGAAAACCTTCTCACCGTCACGCGCTCCACCATTATTTTTGTGGGAAGGCCCCGCCCCACGCTCGTGCTATTGGTCAACTCGACAAATACCTTTGTCTGATTAGAGAAAACGGCTGTCTGTCATCAGTGTTGCCTTTAAAACAGGAACTCGTACTGGGGGAAGTGGTGTGTTGGCATTTTGGAGAAATGGGGATCGAAGTACAATAAAACTGTAAATGATATCGTTCCGCGTGTCCACAAACAACAACCAGGCATTTCTTAATGCAGAAACACCTCTACTAAGCGACATATTCTCTCGATAAACAAGAGCAGTGTAAGTATCTTCGAGAATGCAATGAATGAAAGCTGCTTGTTATTAATAACCTCTCCACTTGAATGTTATACTTTTTGTAGAGTATTAACAATATATCCATTTGCTCATAAGCTAACATAGGAGCTCTGGAATTTTTTTTTTAAATGTGATGGACTGCCGAGAGAGAAAACAGAGTGCAAATGCTGCATTGTTGGCTTTCACAAACCTTATGCTAGTGTAGGCTAGGTCATTTTCTACAGTGTTGAAAGATAGGTACACTTATGCTATGTAATACAATGTGCCTGTACCTACACTTAGTTAGTACTCATGTTATTAGATAGATATTTATCCCAAAAAAATAGGAAATTATAGATAACCTATAATTAGATCCACCTAGCTTAAACTAATGCAGGATAATACAGCTGACCTTTTATAAATGCTTCCTTATTAAAAGTTAAGTTAAATTATAAGAAATGTGTTAGAGGTAAAAAAAAAATATATATATATATATATATATATATATATATATATGTATGTATGTATGTATATATATATATATATGTGTATATATATATGTGTGTGTATGTATATATATATATGTATATATATATGTATATATGTGTGTATGTATATATATATATATATATATATATATATATATATATATATATATATATATATATATATATATATATATATATATATATATACATATTCTCATAAGGGTGTAAGAAAAGTACTGTAGGAAGCAGCTGCCGCTGACAGTGATGCGCATAGTTTTTGATGGGTAGTCAGTGAAGCTACAGTAGTCGGTATTTTATGTTTGCTGCAAATACAAACTAATTCACCCGATTAATGCAACATAATTACAACGTCTCCCGGCCATTTCCCCCCCCGCAGAAAGTTGCTACCAGCCGGTAACCTAGGCTTTCAAACTAGGAAACTACACAGAAAGCAACATTAGAAATGCTAGACTTACTTGAAAAACCTGGTTTAGGTTAAATTCAGGTTATGATGAACACTGTTAATAACTAAAGTGTAATATTTGCCTTGTCATCTATGCATGCAAGGTGCAAAAAATAACAGGAAAGTGTTATTTTATCAACACCAACAATGCTTTTGTCACTATGCTGAGATATATTTTTTCTCCTTTTTTCCTTTCTATGTTTTTATACTCCAATATTGCAAATGTAAATTAGATTAATGTAAAAGTGGAATCACTACAGGTGATGACAGAGGCTGTAAATGTATTGCTTTTGGCAATTTAGATATAATATTTTGATGCTGCTGCACAGTACAACATAGCTTGCAAATCTGAGAGCCTACTGTGCCCAACTGTAAACATTACATTTGGACAATTTCCTCTCTTCCTTTTGTCCTCTCATATCTTTTAATCTGCTGACTCTGGTTTCTACTCGTTGGTGAACAATAGCATACATCCTCCTCCTCTGCTGGCAGTAACACTATTGAAATGTAGCTGAAAACAGTGTTTTTAGTGTAAGGTAAAATTCAAGTCTCCCAAGGCAGCAGTCTCCCATGAGAAGGCATAAGTCAGCACAGGCAGCCAGACACGCTCCTTGAACATGCTAATTCAGTCTCTTTTTTCTATTCCCCTGCTGCACCTCTAGACTCTTCCCCATTCCTGTTCTTCTTGGATGCGCATAGATACTTTTTTTGCCTTCATATTTTGCCTCTCTGTTCTCCCCTGTTTACACTTGCTTACACATTTCTGCCTATCACACTTAAACACACTTTTTATAAAACGATAATCAATTAGCATTAGACAAGCAGGACTTGATAGATATTGTGGCTTATTTGTTTAAACATATCCGGCAAATTTTTCATATCTTTCAGCAGAGAACAGGTCCGAGGGACGCGAGTATGCATCAAAAAGCAAAGGCCTGCCCCTTGACTATCGACTCATACTTCCTTTTCCCACTATTTAAAAAAAAAACACTACAGTATTGATTGATGCAGTGTGTTGTGAGGGAGTCTGTCTGGAATTTAGAGCGCTCACTGAGAAACAAGTTTGCTTGATAGATGCATGACACAGACACTGAGTTGTAGCACTTTGTAAAGAAAAGTATTATACAAGCGTAGTTATTTCTGGTGACTGTACATCTGTAGAGGCACATGCTTTGACATTAATGCACCGCCATGTGGAGTGACATTTATTCTGTCACACACTTGCATAGTTACACGTGGAGCCTAAGGATACTTTTGTTAGCACTTCAGTCTTTACCACCTATTGAGAATTTACTGGTGGGTGGTGCATAATGTGACTGCGCAGTGCGTGATGGCTGGGCTCCGTAATAACTTGTGTGAAACTACTATGAACTATTTATTGAAAACAATGACTAGGCTACATAACATTAACAGATACTGTTGAAATAAATAACTATTCACAAGTTCTATCAAAGTTTGAAATATTTAATCGTGATTAATTGCATTAATGTCATAGTTAACTCGCATTAATCGCACATTCTTATCTATTATAAATGTCCCTTGATTTCTTTTTGTCCCATTTGTTTTTTCTCATTTTAATGCTCTTATCAACATGGAAAAGTGGCTTGGCTTGTTTTGTGCAAATATATATTTTTTTAATTGAAAACCACATTGGCATATTGCCTACTGTAGTGTTCAATTTCACACTTAACATTCTCACTTGGAGCAGTCATTCACACTTAAAATACGTAATCTCTCACACAATGTAACACTGTTCATCAAATGAAGGGTGTAAAAAATACTTTGACGAGGGGGGGGAGAATTGGCATCAGCTGTGTGCTTGGCCATCAAGTGGTATTTCAGACTGGACGTGCCGTGATGATAGCTCAGTTCATAATGACAAAACACACAAATCACTTTGGTCTTGTCAATAGAACTATTTGGCAACTTAAAAAAGAAAGGGAAAAAAAAAAAGTACATTTTCCATTCAGAATCTTATTGGCATCCATTTCGGCATCTCGCGTTTTGCATCCGGTCTAGCTAGCTCTGGTGTGTTGTTGTAGTTACGTGTTGTTGCAACAACATGTAAAAAAATTTGCTAGGTCAAAAACAACGTAAATCTTGCGATTAAAAAAAATTGACACCGTTAAAATGGGTTTGCTTTAACCTTTCGTGAACAAATTAGTCTATGTGTGAGAAAAACTGATCACTCCAAGCTTTTTTTTCTTCTTTTTTTTTATGACTTCCCTGTGAGCTGTCAGAGTAATCAAAGAGAGCTCATGGTGTGAAGGAAAATTGTTAGACTAAATGAGACGGATAGGAAGTGTGCACCTTGTGAATGAAACACACATGGAATGGGGTGAGAATTAATTTAATTATGTCTCACAGTTGTATGTGAAGGATAAACCATCTGCCTGATCCAAACTGACTACTCTTCTCTATATATGATTTTGTATTAACTTGAATCCTTCCTGCAGATTTCAAAAGTTATCTTGGCTACAGTAGCAGGAATGGAGCTAAATTTATTTAATTAAGCCAAATGATTAGGTGTTGCATTGAGGCCCAGCTGTAAAATTCTGTCACTCAGGTGTTTTTTCCTCTCATTTCTTGTCAGGCTGAGGAAGGAGAATGGGGAAGAAGGATGCCATATCGACCGGATTACCAGTTGATCAGTACCGAAAACAAATTGGTGAGTCTTTATTCGTCCTAGTGCTGGTTTATCAGTTTGTTGATCACAGTAACTTAGTCAACTGTAATCAAACCAAGGAACAATATTTGGTATGATTAATTGGTTAGAAACAGATATAAAGAAATGCTCAAACTGTTGTCGGTTTTTTCTTCCAAGTTTTATTCGTCAGATGTAGGTTAACACAGGGAAATGTATTTGACCAGAGAACGGGTCAGTTCAGCAATTAAAAGCACTAGACACTCTAATAAGAGCACTATTCATATTAAAGAATAAGATAAAGTGACAACAATAAGATTATAACGACAAAACAAGATAAAACGACAATAAGATGTAAGATCAGATGGTAAAAGATAAATAAGATACAGCACTATACATATATAAAAATGAGGCTTGTGTGTAAAAGTAAGTGACAAAGTTATCCAACAGTAATGCACAAATGTAATGAGAAAAAGGAGTGAAATAAATAGATAAACGTACACAACATAAAATACATAGATGATCTGGGCTCATTAATATAACATTTTGTATCCTAAATGATTGATGGTTTAATCAAAAAGATAACAGATGTATTAACTGGCAATTAAAACAATAAGGTCTGTAAATTAGTCTGAGATACTTTGTGACAGTACGAGATTGGTCTTTGACTTGTTGTGTAACTCCATTTCAACAACATATCAACACCGCGTTTATCAACACGGGCTGTGCAAAAGTTAGCATAATATCTTTGTAGAGCTCTTGAAACTTTTACAATTTGTATTGGATTGAAAAGAAACTTGAACCTGACTCACTGGAGTAGAACCAGTACACAAGCTGTGGAAGTAATTACGACGAACACGCAGCATCTAAAGTCACATTATTGACGGACAGAGGATTCTACTCTTATAAAGCTACCCCTTTGATATCATGCCAGAAGCTTTTCTAGTCCTGAGCTTTTTTGTTTCCCCATCTTTCCCCTGACATTACAAAGGCCTAACTGAGGCAATATGGTCGGTATCAATCAAAAGTTTGGTCCCCTTTAGCATGCCAGCTGTGGTTGCTTGAAGATCATAGCTCATATCATGTCTTTTTGTTTTTGTTTTCTTCTTGTGGAGCAAAGCCAAAAGGTAATTGTGAACAGCTTCGGCTGACCCAAAAACAAAAGGAAGCTCTGTATATATATATATATATATATATATATACATATATATATATATATATATTTCTTTCTTTTTTTCTTCTTTTTTTTGGGGTAAGATCACCTGTTGACTGCAACTACAATTTGACTAAAAGTCTAGGGAACAAGAACAATTTGTCCTAAGACAGAGATTTTTTAGATATGTTTTCTCTTGTTTGGTGGGTGTATCTTGGCTCAGCTCACAGGTGATTCTCAATCATCACAGGTGATCCTCCATCAGCAGAGACGTCATGTGTCTGTACACGTGGTAATAAAACATTTAAACCTGCATCAGTGTTTAACGTGGACGTTTGTTTAAGCCATTAATTTTGAGGTCTGAAAGGCGCATCGCTGAAGTGTAGGCCTCAAGTGGAATATTGTGATTATAAAACAATGGTTAGCAACTAAATAAGTGACCAATCTGTATTCATATTGTGGAGCAATTCGCTCTTGAAATAAAACAAAACACAGACAGGATCTCTTGTCCCTCACTGTAAACCAGCCAATTTGAGCTGGAGTAGGACCGTAGGATTTATCAAACTGAATAAATCCTGCTCGCACATACTAACCAAAATCCACAACACCAACGTACTAAAACATAGTGGACCAGACGCAAGCTTTTATTTTGAAAAGTCGAAGCTTGGGGATGGCACCAGCCGGGAGGGCATGAGGCGGGAGTAGAGACTTTATATTATTAATTTATTATATTATATTAATAATATCAATTTAATCTACAGTCTATGGGCTTGAGGCATGAGACAGGAGCTCTCCAGGCTGCGGCTGTCTATTTAGGTTTCTATTGTGTAGTCATTCCATGCTTAAGCCCTAAACATGCTTGTTAGTCGCCTTCTCTCCCAGTAATCTTGCATGTCAGAGGCTCAGTCATGTTTAAAGGTGGAGAATTGGCTTCTAACATGAAACATGTGGTAATCAGACGTAATGTGATAAAGTAGATGACCAGCCTGTAAATGTTTTGCCTAATTATTTCAAGCATGTCTTATTAGATCTTGTATGTATGTATTTTTTTTTTTTCCTTTTGGCCATTCTTGTGTTTTTTTCCTGCACTCTTTCCTAAACTCTTAAGTTCTTGTCCATTGTCCCATCCTCTTTCAGTCACTGTGTTTTCTGATTTGTACATGTCTGGAGACAGTAACTTTATTTAAAAAAATTGAACTTTAAATTTTTTTTTATAACCATCAACTTATTAGAATCCAATCATTCTAGAGAGAATTGCGATGCATCAAAGAATCGATTCCCCTTTCTCCTAGTGGATAATCATTTGTTGGCCCGTGGTAATTCACATCCTCTGATTATTCTAGGTTTTATATATTTCTGATGTAACTTTTATGTTAGCAGGACTAAATTATTTCTTTTGTATGTTTTATTTTTCGAACTATTATGTTACTTGTACCTTTTTGGAACAGTTACCTTTTTGAGTTCTTCCCTTTTCATATTTAAGTCTCAAATGAAAAATGTAATTGTTATTCTGAAGTCAATAGCAATATGTGTCTTCATCAGGGATGTGATAGCATGTTGAGAAATGTCTCTGTCTTGTTTACCAATTTATAAGGGCTTGGGTCTCATGAAGCAGAATGACAGTTAAATGCTTTCATAGTGGGACAGAAGAAATCAGTTATCAGTTATTTATACCACAGATTGTTTGGATATTTGCATGACATCACCTTTGCTCTCTGTGTGTAGGCCTTCTCCCACGTCCCTTCCCTCTGGGAAGCAACAACAAACTTTGAGCTAGCAAGCTACATGCTGAAAATAGGGATCGTGCAACAAGGCAGGTTTCTTGGTTTGTTCGGGAAATGATTGTTAAGATTAACAAGAATGTGTTTAAAGGAATTACTATCTACTGTAACTGGGACAATTTGGGACCAATTGGTGGGACTGCGGACAAAATACACACAGAGTTACACTGGTGAGAGCAATTTACCTTTAACCAAATATGTAGCTAACTCAAAGACCTCGTGTTGCTGTAATGTGTGAACAGTAAACTTCAATTAATAATATATGTGGCGTTTTCATTTGCGGTGGGCTGCACATTTGGCACCAAACAAGTCCCAGAGACTCTTATGAACATGGAAAAGTGGATCGGCTTGTTTTGTGCAAATGTTTTTTACTGAAAACAACATTGGCATTTAGCCTACTGTCGTTTTCAATTTCAGACGAAACATTCTCACGTGGAGGGAATAATCTATCACACAATGTAACACATCAATACAAGGGTGAAAAAAATACTTTGACGAGGGGGCGGAGAATTGGCATCAGATGTGTGCTTGGCCATCAAGTGGTACTTCAGACTGGATGTGATGAGATGATAGCTCAGTTCACAACGACAAAACACAATGGAAGCATTTGGCAACTTTAAAAAGTAAACTTTCATTTCAGATTCTTATTGGCATCCATTTTGGCGTTTCGCACTCGCCACCCACTCAAAACGTAACGTTATTACTCTTTGGCCGGCTCGCAAGCCAAAACAAGTATGTGCGGCGTGCCTGTTGTATTGTTTCCAGTCTAGCTAGATCCGGTGTGGTGTTGTTTTCTAACGTTACTAGTTGTTGCAACAGCATGTGGAAAAAAACTACAAAGTTGTCAAGGCCAAAAAGTACGTCAATCTTGCGATGAAAAAGTTGACGCCATTAACGTGGGTTTGCGTTAACGCCGTTAACGTGTTTAACTGACAGCACTAGTTAAAATAAATGCACTAGTTTTTCTATCTCAGAATGTATATGTGTAATGTAATCAGAACTTACTTCACAGTGATGTGGTGATAAGGCCGGCGATTCGAGGCTAGCCCACAGATATCCCTTAATTGTATGCTATTGTCTTAAACCCAGCAGGCTCAACAAATTAGAATCATACATGACATAACAAGCTCCTCTCCCACTGTCACATCCCCTACAATTCAAAAAATTGTAACACAGGTGTCAGGGACACTTTGGTCCTCTGTCTTTCTCCACCTCCTTCCAATGCCCCTCAATTTCTACCGTTTTCCCTTCTTTTTTGAAAATAATGGCTTATTCATGGAACATCAGCAGTAGTCCAGGCTGGTTGTTGAGCTGTGCCATCATCTCTGCTGGATTGCTTTTGTCATGTCAGATGGCCATCAAGGGGCCACCCTTGACACTATTATTTAATACCATTATTAAGCCTGTTATAATTGCCAAGATGCCCTCAGGAGAGGTAGAGCTATGTCACTCTAATGGTCACTCTGTTCAAGTAATGACTGCTGCTGCCTGCTGAACAAACTGGGGGAAATTGTCGACATATAAAGACACCCACGACTTCAAGTATGGCTAATTGGAAATGATGGCCTTTCACATGTAAAGAAGGTCACGGCTATGAACATGTACTTCTTGCAATTAAATGTTGGTAGGCTACAGTACATCATCAAGGTACAGTTGTTTTCTTCTTGTCATTATATAAGGGATTATCGTCATGTAGCTGTAAATCTCACATGGATGGGGAGGTTTTGCCTCCACACATGATGCAAAGGACAAGGCATAAATATCTCCCATGTGTCTGCCGTCAGCCCTCCAGTTCCACGACCATGCATCCTGGCAGATGCCAGTGATCCGCACCATGTGGTCACTGACTATTTGGCCGCCATGCCACGTAGACACAGAAGCGAAGCATGAGGAACTGTCAGCCACGCTGTCAGTGTGTTGCCCGTGTCGTCCCAGGGCTCTAAAGAGGGCTGGATACTGGTCTGTCTGTCCAAATCACCCCATCACTCTGAATGTAGCGCATATGCAGGACAGCTATTCCCGACAGAAACAAACAAACATGCACTAAATTCTCCAGGTATGTTTGTGTTTCCCTTGACAAATTCTTGTGCTTGTTTGTTTTATTTTTGCCCTCATGACAATTGTACACAGTAACTTTTTAAATATTACAGTACTGGCTGGATTTCAAGAAGTCCAACAAACTTATTGAACAAAAAGTATTATTGCTAGCTTGTGTTTTTAAATACTGTAATTCAAATATGTTACACTTCAAATATTTTATGGATTGTTCCTTTAGAAATGTCATGGTCTGAGGTCACATATCTGCATCTAACAGAGACACAGCAGTCTTTATCTATAGAGTTAGTTTCTAAATTGTTAGCTTAAAACCTGTAACTTTTATTTTTTAAGCCAACATTCAAGGCTTGACATTCAGAAGTCAAGGTTGTATGTTTCACCGTTTTTTCAATTAGGAATGAAATGTCGGTGCATGTTGTGAAGAATTTACAATTTGCAGCATGTATTAGACACACACAGCTAGAGGTGTTCGTGCAGTACGTGGTGTACTGGGTTGGTAAGGCAGCTTTGAGTAGCAATTTATTTTAGCAGGAGCTGATTTTGGATTAGCACGGTTAATTGACAAATAGAAACGTGGACAGAGATATAAACAATAAAGCAGCAACTTGGGAGACATGTCGTTTCATAATGGGTGTCTCAGACATATAATTGTGGTGGGTCAGCTCTTTTTGTTCATGGGTTAAAGTAACAAATATAATTTTTATTTCAAATGATCAGCAGTCTTTTACTACATGATGCATGGATTAAATGTAAATGGGGTAGACGGCTGTAAAAAGTCAGTGTTATGAGGTTACTTGAAATTGTGCAAGACATGACCTACTTTTCACCACAAATGGATAATCATAAGTTGGCCCAAGCAAGCGATGGTTCTACTATGACACTGTCAAAGATAGTTTCCTGCCTGTCAAATCCATCAGAATATCAACATTGCATAAACAGATACTTGAGTTTCTGTACAACCCATTAATGCAGGGTTTTTCCTGGATCAAGATTAGGCGACGGCGGTACAGAACCTAGAAATATTTTTACGTGTGTCAGCATTTATAAATGTATCAGTGGGTTAGGGTTAGGGCACACATTTTACAAAAACAATTGTACATGGTTTATGTGTGCGCAACCAACATTTGAGGTGACTTGAAAGTGAAATGGGTAAGTTGACTTGGAAAATTATTTTATTTTTGATACTTTAGGAACTACTAATAACAAGTCATTAATTAGGAGGTTGTTTCTCACTTGTTTCTTAGTAACTACTGACATTTTTGTTATAATGTAAAGTACCAAGTTTCTGAACAATGATGCCGTCCCAAATCAAATATACAGATTTTATTTAGACAAAATCTTCGACCTATATATAAAAAATATTTTTCTGTTAGTGGTAACACAATTTCATATAACTAAGACTTCAAAGAAAAATGACAACAATCTACATTGTCTTTTCGCTCTGCACCACTTTGGAGTCGTTTTTGTTTTGTTTGCCTTTTTACCACTGATGTTTCTTTTCATTCACCCAAACTGACACTCTTAGATTTCCACCCCTCTTCTAGCTTCACATAAATGGCCAATTTGTGTGACACACAAATCACATTCTTTCTTCCCTGAGTGCTCAATCACGTGCGGCTAATTTTAGCTAATACCCCCTACCTGTCTTGTAACGCTACGCCGAACAATTGCTCCAGATAAAAATAATTTCTCCTCAGTCTTAATCAGACACCATTTACAGGGAAATGCAACGACAAACGAGACAAAAACATGAAACACATCTAAGGGAATGTACAATGAGTGCTGTGGTGTGAAGGGCCACTTTCATTTTTCTCTTGTCCTCTTGACATGAAAACAGTGATGACTTCAATGAAAGGCACACTCAGGGAAGCCTCTCAGCCCACTCTCTAGGCCACCTCCCAAGGGCTAATGTTCCTCTGAGACATGGCATTGTCGTTGTTGTACAGGAGGACCGTGATGCCTTTTCAGTGTGCCGGGCAGACGTTGGGAGGGATGGACTGTAGCCCAGCTCAGTTAGATAATTGGTGACCAAGTGCCGCTGCAGCAAGGGGAACAGCAATGACAAATTGGAGTGCTCATGAAGTCCAATGCAATATCATCAGGACTGCATGTGCGTGTCTGTGTGTGTGTGTGTGCACATGTGCAGCCTAATGTAATTCTTCTCCATTTCATTTCACGATTCATACTCCTACTTGGGGTAATTATTCAGATTTTGCGCCACTTAAGTATTGATTCTTACCAAATTGTTATGGGTGTTTTGGGTTGTGATGATTTATTTTTTTTTGCATATAAACATAATTTCTCCATGTAGAACAATTTTAGCCTTATGAATGAGTAAACAAAATCAGGACAGGTGCCTGTTTTGAAGCCATTTGCGGGAGATATTATTCTGTAAATGCTGAAAATAAAAAAAAATCAGCCTTTTAAATTGAGCGCCCAGCTTGCTTAAGTTCTGATATTGTTTTGTCTTTGAGTATCTTTGGGCACTTTTCCGCCAAATTGTCTGACAAAGCAAACTAGTATCAAAACAAAAATTACTTATTGTTCAAGTTGTGTGCTTCAATTTAAAATACAACCGCAGAAGGATATAGGACATTTACCCCAAACAGCTTGGTTGACACATTGGATTATTGATAGTGAAGAATACCATTTTCCAGATAACCTGGATATGAGAAGATATCACAGTATTATCAAGTAAATGTTCATGTTGTTTTTTGAAAAGCATAAAGGCCGGGTCACACAGGCATAAAAACCTGTGCGTCCAGTGGATTCGCTCACAGGTGAATCAATTCCTTTTCTTCAAGTTAAAAAAATCATTGGTTAAATTCGCATATGTGCACCAATGACCAGAGCCAGCTTACTGTCAGTTAGCAAACTTGTCAGCTTGGAGAGCTATTTTCACCATTTAACCAATTTATTAATGGCATTATGTATAATCCTGAGAAAAAAATGGTAATAAACCAAACAGTACAGAGAAAATAGAAGAAGCTCAGAGAGCTATTGAGACTGACTCGTGCTAGCATGTTTCTGTCTGGATAACATGTTAGTGGTTAGCCCACAAGCTTCAGCAGTGTACCAACTAGCCCTGCAATTACTCCCTATGTCCCCAAGCTTCCAGACACACACATTTCTTAAGGAGACACATGCACCAAACATTCCATATATTCTGAACAGTTTTGTTCACCCCACACCGACCTATACTGTGTGTGCGTGTGTGTGTGCGCGTGACCTGGCAAAACATATTTTACTTTTTTTTTTTTTCATATAGTATTCGTAACATTTGATGCTGGTTGTTTCTTCTAGTCTTACATTATCCCAACCAGATTTGCATTCTGAAAATCCCTGCACAGTGAATAGTAAGCAACCTGAGGTGCCCTCCAATAAAATTTCCCACCCGACATCCAGTTGCCTGCCCAATGAATTCCCACTAGCTCCCTGTCGGCTTCTGGCAACATGCTTCCCATTTTTATTAACCCTCCACTGAGTCAGAAGGAGGTGTTGGATGAGTCCGAGACCAAAAAGAAATGGAGAAAGAAATAGGAATTGTGCAAGATTTTTGAAAAATAAGTAGGGTGTTTGAACAAGAGTGTGTGAGAGAGTGTGTGTGAGAGAGAGAGAGAGAGAGAGAGAGAGAGAGAGAGAGAGAGAGAGAGAGAGAGAGAGAGAGAGAGAGAGAGAGAGAGAGAGAGAGAGAGAGAGAGAGAGAGAGAGAGAGAGAGAGAGAGAGAGAGAGAGAGAGAGAGAGAGAGAGAGAGAGAGAGAGAGAGAGAGAGAGAGAAGCTGCTTAACCCCATGCTATTGGTTATCGGTCATCTCCTCTCCCCTCCATGGCAGTCTCCACAATAGGAGACCCTTCACTTTCCAAGAGACATGATACACAGCGGTATGCAGCTCGGCCTGTTTTTTTTGGAATCGTAACACAAACACACACATGCACACACTCCTCGTTACCCCTCCTGTTTCACAAGCTCATTTTCACTCCTTTCTCTCCCACAACCTTCCTGGATGAATATGGATGGTTTCTTTCAGCGCCTTCCTCCTTCTCTTTTTCCCTCTTTCAATGCAAATTAGGCTAAATTGGCTGAGAGTACAAACTCCGAGTGGCCTCCGCATGTCACTTCACGGACTTAGAAACCTTGAAGCTAACCCAGGAGCTTGGTCTCTGTCTCTCTCTCAGAAATACACACTCACACTCACACTCACACTCACAGACATTTCCAGCCTTTCCACCCTATTGTTAGCAAAGTTCCTTTTCCTGCAGTGTGTTGTTTCTAATTAGACCAAGACAGTCGACTCTGCCTCATGTGAAGCATGCTCACACACACTCGCATAAAAAGACATACTTTGCCAGGTGGCTGGTTTGCCCACAACACTCACCCTTGTGAGTTGAGTCCACAGGAAGTCAAGCTACCACAGGTGAACACTGCAGCTTAGGCCAGGAAAAGATTCCTTGTATTTTGATTGCATGTGCTGATATTTGTGGGTAAATTTATTTGTTGAATTTCTGCATAATGCTACCATTTAGCCTTATTTCTCTCATTTGCTTAATTTTAGGTTTACAGCTATTGTGATTTGGGTTTAAAAAAAAGCAAATAAGCATTTGTCAGACCATTCCTGTATATTCGGCTGCAATTTTCAGATGAGATAATACGGCTCTTACTGTATATCTGTTAAATATGCAGCTACATCCAGAAGATGATTAGCTTAATAAACCAGCTCCAATAAAGCTCACCAAAAGTGAAAATGAAAAAACGATGAATAATACAATGAGAAAATTTTTCAGTCTTTTGATTTGTGTTCCCCATTTGATTTTTCTCTTACAGGTAAGCAGGACTACAAAAAGACAAAGCCAGCTTTGAAGGCCACGCGGCTGAAAGCTGAAGCTAAGAAGTACTCCTCTGGATTCAAGGTGAGACTGGCCGGGTCTTACGTTTTCTTTGACTGCTGACGTCTCTATCTACATGTCTTCCATCATTTCTGCTAATGTGTCTGTCTTGGCCCATTTTTGTTTCTGTTTGTCTTTCTGTCTGTCAACCATCTAGTTTCCTTTTGTGTGTCAGTCTGCCTTTTTCAGAACATGTCTCACTAAAATAACTTTTCACATCCCAGACTCTTAGCTCTCTTACAACCTACGGTTGATCTTTTGGGAATGTAACAATATACAGTATATCCACATGAAGTGATGTGGCTCCCTGCCTTAACTACCGTTTGGAAAAGAGAGGAATGGGACAGTCCTCCATAGAATAAAGTTTACAATACTCTATAAAGTCTGCAAGAAAAAAGACAACGAATAAAGAATTCCTGGGAGTGAAATTCAGGAGTTTCCGTATTCTTTTACTGGTGAATAAAAACAACATGGAGGAGGAGAGACCGTGAGGGAGAAGTGGGGAAATATGATGAATAGAGAAGAAAAAAAGAAACCTAATAAGAAGTTGATAAGATAAATAGAGTTGGGTAATGTAAAAGTAAAGGCAAGTGAGGGTGTTGCTTGGATGGAAAAGTGTGTCTCTCTCTGTTGCGTTGTAACACTGCAGTGATTAGGAGCAAAGATGGATGACTCCATGTTTATCACTCTGTCAAACTTGGCACAGCTGCTTATGCTTTTCCTTATTCAGTTGGCTTACCAATAAACAATTTTCCTAATTCAAGGTCTCTCTATATAGAGTAAGCCCATGCCAATGAAATGTGAATCTGTCAGCATAGGTTTTTAAATCCTCTTTGAAATTGCAAACACCATCACATGAAATCAGGTCATCAGTCATTTTAATTTTTTAGCTGCCAAAAATTGAAAATACATTTTAAAAAAAAAACAATATTCAGACAGTTTTCTTTTTTAAAGCATGTTTATTTTTCTTTGTGGCATTGAGAATGTGTTCTGTTAACAGTACATCAAAAGCCAAAAGGCTTCACTTCCTCATTAAGCCTCAGTTGGCACATAGTACACAGAGATGAACAAATCAAAGTAAGGATTAAACACTGGGTGAAATGGTCAGGTTTTAAAATATGCATCTCTTAGACACGCAAGGCCTCATTAAGCATGTCTTTAATCCAATTAGATTAGTCCATATCTTGAAATATTGATATTGCTTATGAATAATTCAGGTTTTTCACGCCCAAGACGAGGGGAATTTTCAGAGGTCGGATTAAAAATACCTCTGGGACGAGGATATTAAACTTACTTAGACCCTTTGGCCCCGAGTTTGATTGAAATTCAGCCCAAATGTAATGGATATTTGGTCACGCTTGCTTTTCCATCGAGTCCTTTTAGCTTTATACAAAGTTGTGAATTTTACACAGCTCTGAGATGAGAGTAGAAAGCCCCCTTCTCTGTTTTTGTCTTTCTGTCCTTTGGTTGACAGCAATGATTTGGCTGCAGTTTTTTTAGGCATGTTGCTCTGTCCTCTCTTCTTCTCCCTATTTTACTATGTCCCTGCTTGGGATCCTGGTCTCTGATGCAGCTGGCATTTCAGAAGGACCAGCAGACATGTGGGCACAGAATCTGGCAGCTGCCAGGGCAGGCTGTCTTGGGGCTTTCCTAGTAGCAGGGCAGTCTGGGTAAGTTGGCAGCAAAAAGGATGGAGAGACTGAGAGAGAGAGAAAGTAGAAGAGAGAGAGAACGTCTGTTCCCTCAATAGCCATCAGTTGTTGAGCTGCACAAAACGTTGACCTCAGAAGTAGCTGAAACCGCTTGTGTGTTTCTATTCACATGCTGTGTCACGGTTTGTTTACATAGGTAGCTTATTACTGTCTGAATGCGAGTGTGGACATATTCCTGCCCTGCTCTTTCAAACTCTGGATGGCATGGGCTCACAACAGCAGAGATGAAGAAATTGGCAGGAAGTTTGTTTGGCTGTCTCTCCTCAGTTTGCCCAGAGAAGAAGTGCCTTCGAAGTAACTCCAGCACACTAGCATGCAGCACCGGAAACCAGCCTGCTGCCTTGTCTAATTGGCACACTAGCCTTCTGTTCAGTCGTGCACTATTTTCCTGTCTTATTTAGCCGCTAAGCCTAGAAAGTTGGGTGAAAATTGCTTATGGAATTGGCGGAGAATGGAGGATACAGATCATTACTCTGGGTATCTTCCAGCTGTCATCTATGAATATATGTAAGACTTTATAGAATGGGCTTTTTTTTTTGTTGCATTCCTTTGGGTGATTACACCCAATTTTTTAAAATCGGTTTTTAGTAGCACTACATGCATGTTTGTACAAATATGTAACTTGAGTCATGAAGTTGTTAGTTTTGTCATGAAGGAGCAATTCTGACAAACAGGCACAGTAATTATTGAGCAAAGTCATTGCTAATCAACACTTGTGTAAACAGTACGAACTGGGAGTGATGCTGTGCTACCAAACTCTAGCACCTGCTTCAGTCTCCCACTGAAGCAGACTGGATCATCTTCTCATTCCCACTTTTGAGCAGGTTATGAGCACAGACAGATAGCACGTGTGAATTTGTCGGTTTTATGGCCTTTTATGCCCTTTAATTTACAGGAGGCTTTATGAAGAGACTCAATGAGTTAGGATAGTGGCACTAAGACTTTTTCTGTCTCTGGGGAAGTGTCGCTAAAGCATTCGTAAAGGTTTTAAGAGAAAAAGGCTTTGGCTGTTGAAAAAGGCACATTCGGTTCGCTTAAGATAACCAGCAGGTAGGTTACGGCATGTGGATATTTAAAACACATTTTCTCACGTGGTAGTCCAATTGTAGGATTGTGATAACTTTTATTTTGCAAAAGATTAGTGCTGAAATGATTAGTCAATTATTTGATAAGTAGAATGAAAGAAATTGATATCAAGTAATTATTTTAAGTCATTTTTTTTTTAAACCATTGGTCAGATAAAACAAGGATATTTTTTTACCTCTGGCTCCAGGGAAATGGTGATAAGCATTTAAAAAAATATATTTTCTGAAAACGATTTATCTGAAAAAAAAATTCAATAGATTAACGAATTTGTATTGAAAGCAATCCTTACTTGCAGCCCTGGAAGGATGTTAAATGGATGAGTTTGAAAATATGAACGATACAAAATGCAATTATGATTCCTGGACAAAAGTATTATGATATCAAGGTGGTAAGTCTCCTTTAACAGCTGTCAAGGCACCAAAACATCAGTTACTTTTATTTAACCACTCATGAAATATAATCTAAGGGTTGGTTATTTGTTGCTGTAACTTGTACAGATATAACATATACCAACCACAGCCCAAATGCACGCATCTGTCTGCAACCTACATACAGCCACTGAATATGCTTAGCTCGTAGGGACAGACTGACGCACACACACACACACACACACACACACACACACATACACACAAACACACGAGCGCACGCATACAGCAATCAGCCTAGATGGAGTACAAAAGGAAGACCAGATCAGGGGATGCCTGCTGAGCTGTGGCTTGTCGCCAGGGTGACAGGGACTCAGCTCCCAGCGTGCCGGTGCTGAGAGAGCCACATGATGAAGATGATCCTTGGGCCCCATCCAGGGGTCTCTATCAGAATGTGGGCACATAGGCTGTGTGCTCGTGTCTGAGTATGTGTGGATGTGTGATTGGACCCACATAAATGTGTTTGTGAGACAAGGCAAGAGTCAACACAGTGGTCCACTCTCCTCGAAAACAATGATCTCGATCAAGTGCAGGTGCTTCCTACAACTCAAGTGTTTTGACCAAAACCCCTCCAGCTTGTTTTCTTAGACAAGTTACCAGCTGTTGTCTTTTTATCTGAAACCTGAAGCAGAGAAAGGAAGAAAAACACAACCTGGATTGCGATTTTTATGCGTCCTTTTGTGTTAGCGCCAGTTCAGAGAAATGCTTACCTGCATCAGTAACACACAATTTAGTTCTGGGATGTTGTCGGCAGAATTACAAACGTTTCTCTTTGTCATGTTTTTCAAAGCTGCGAGAGAACACAAGGAAAAAGTAGCAAAAAAACAATCAGCCTCCGTGATTTGATAAATTCTCATTTCTCCGAGGCCTAGGCAAAACAGAAAAGTAAATCAAGCACGGGAAGCCTGGCGGTTAATATATGAAACTAAAGTGCATGAAATTTAAAAGTTTTCCAATTAAGCAAGGACTTAAAGCTGTTTGGAGGCTGCTGGGATGTAGATAAATGGTGGCTAAGGCTAACGAAGACCAATGCTGCTGCTGATGAGGCACTACAACATGTACACAGATAGCTGTGGATGCCATGACGCCTTTTAATTGTCACCACCCCCACCCCCTTCACCAGAGAGAGGAATTATTATTACCCCCCCCCCCCCCCCCCCCCCCCCCCCCCCCGCCACCTCTCCTTTTTGTGCCCAGTCTTATCTCTCACTTGTTTTCTCTCTCCTTCTTACTCTTGTTTTTCATTCCTGTCTGCAGTTTGGCCAGTGGGTTGAATTTGCAGTCCTCTCTCTGTGTGCGTGCTATGTATGGTAATTACTGAACTGCTGTTTTCTCAAATTGTCTTTCATATATATTTTTGCTTCTGTTTTTCTTTTCCAGCTGTCTTGTTTTCTGTTTGTCATTTCCCTTCACTGTAATCTTGAAGATATAGCATAATTGGCCTTTACCGGCTGATTTAGTTCATCATGGGTCAGGTTTTTGATGGGTAGTGTCCTGAATAATCTTTATAATCTAATATCTGTAAAAATTGGATAGGATCACGATTCATGTACATACACTTGCCATGTCACCTTTGTTGTTGTGGACCAGTTTGCACGTAAAAACCTAATTTCCATGTCGAAATCAAATATTTCTTTTTGAAAAACCCATAATCAGACTGTACTCTACACCCTTTTAAAGCTCTCCAAGCTCTCCAGTGTTGATTAGAAAGTTTGCTACTAATGAGTTCTCTTGATAAAGAATAACTGGCATTGTTCAATACTCTGAGTGGCCCTTATGAAACTCCAGCTGATGAAGATTGTAATCGTGTGAGCGCCACATAATGAACAAGCGCTCCAAATTCTCATTTTCAAGTTGAATGCCACTCCTCTGGAAAGCCTCAATTTGTTTGACAATTAACTAATAGAAAATCTAAAAAACAAAAGAAAGTGTAACTTCTGAGGAAGACTTGCAGGGTAACACTAAAGACTGATTGCAGATCGAATAATTATAATACTGCAATCTTACTATGCTTCTTGGTTTCCGAAATGGGATACTGCACATTTCTTTTCTCAGTTTACATCAAGAGAAAACCTAAAGCAAATCAATGATTTATTCTTCAGAGGCCTGTGATGTGCTGTCAGACTTTCTTCAATTAAACTTCAAAAATCTCAAATAGTCTCCAATTGTTTTAGTTTTTTGGAAGAATAATCCCAAAGCTGGCAGCTAACCCTAGCCTTGACCCTGGCTACACTGTGTGTACTGGAGCTTCTGTTGCTTTCTAATTTCCCCATCACTTACACTGATGTTGTGATTTTCATTTAACTTGATTCAAATATATATACAATATATTATTATTATTATTATTATTATTATTATTATTATTGTTATTAGGTAAAAGTCCTCTACTATATATAGCGTCATTGTCCCTTTCATTTCATCAGGTAAGGCTCTTTCCGCATTTAATCTCTCGAGTTAAAACGCGTAAACCATTTCCACATCTGTTGAAGCCATTTCTATGGAAATTATCTTTTGAGTTTATTTTTGTAGTAGCTGACAAAACCTGTGTTTAAAATAGAACGTAGAAATTGGAGTTTACCAGTGACCTGAAATAATATAATTTGATTGGCTGCTAGATGTAGTATAAAAGAAATTGTACTCTGCGAAACAGCCAGAAGCCACTGGACCTTGGAGCAACACAGTCTTTTGACCTACACGGAATTACAGTTAATTTATAAGAAAGGTAAAGATCCTAAGTTTTTGTGTTTTATGTTTTGAAATTTTGTAAGTAAACAATCAAACGAAGAACTTTGGATTCAAGACTTTTATTCACTGCCGTTTTGTGTTGAGTACAAAAATACTTTGAAGTCCTAAGCTAGTGAGTCAGCTTGTAGCACTCACAACATCTGTGAGAACACATCTGTTTGTCTGTTTTGACCTTCCATCAGCAGTGAGCTGAGGTTTTCCTCCGCTGTGAACAAAGCCTTCAAAAAGAAGCTTTTTTTTGTGTGGGAAGCAATAAAACACCAGTGCTGGGCTGTTGTCTGAACGGGAAACACTGACATATGATTATAAGCTTGTTAACCTTTTCAAACTAAACAAACATGGCTTTCAGTTTTCTGCGCAACGAGAATTACTAGAATTGTTGGGTCCTTGTTGATTACAGAGTGTGGTCTAGACCTACTCTATCTGTAAAGAGTCGTGGGATAACTGTTGTTATGAATTGACACTATAAATAGAATTGAAGTATAATGTACAAATAGGCAAATGTCATTCTCTGTAAAGTGAAAGTATTAAATATTAGGATTGGATTAAAGTAGGATTGATTGAGGTCGCAGTAGAGCAGTTAAAGAATTGCAATTACAGAATGGTAACTTGTGTTACTGTGCAACTCTCTAAACACTAAAACCGAAAGATACTGTAAGTCAGTGACAATCCCTGTGTGAACATGTTTAATACAGTGTGTTCATATTTAACTGCAATAGTATGGACCAGGCTTTATTTCATTTGAACAGTTTTCCATCTTTACATAAGAACAGATTTTTACTTCATTGGCTGAAATGAAAATCTGATGATTCCTGGTGACTGACAGAACAAAAATTACATTTCTCTTTAAAAGCACACTCACAAATTACACTTTAAATATTTAATATTTAGTTTTTGAACTTTTTAAAACCAGCTATTAAACTATATAGTTTTACACACAAAGTCTGACGTAAAATTGAGATGAGCAAATTTGTAGATGAGAGAAACACAACGGAGACTTGACAAATATACAGTAGACATAACACTAAGAGATGAGAACAATAATTACGTAACCATGCAAACATACAAAGTAGAGCTGCACCTGTGTATAAAGACAGGCATGGGATCAGGCAGATATATATATATATATATATATATATATATATATATATATATATATATAGTGTTATACAGAAGAGCAAGCATCTTAAAAGCATCTCTCTTTACTTCTCAGGATGCATTCCTGGTGATTGCAGCAATCCTTCTCTTTGTCCTGTGTGTCTACGCCTTCTTCTACCTCAACCTGAGCACCGAGATCAACCTGGACGTGGATGTGGATTAATTAAAGGTGGACCGTGTCGTGAAGACGTACACACATCAAACACGAGGACGGGACACAGTCTGTTAGCTTTTTTACACACTTTTGGTGACACGGTGACAACAAACTGCCTCTTTAGGTGAAATGAGAAAATACATCGAATATGTGTCGGGCTTTTTTTTAAAACTTGCATCATCTTGTATCTGCCATTGAATTTCTTCTTTCCCTTTAATTTCTGCAGGGGAGCACATAAACTGTAATCACTGTACTGACACGTATTTTACCATGGTTCTACATTCATAAATGTTAGTTTCTTCTATTCTTTCCCCGAGCCTGCATCTGGAAGCTTCGATTCTTTTTCCCTAAAATATTCAGTGACCTCTCGCATTGTGGCACTTTGACTTTCTGCTACAAAATCTACAAACGGCAAAGAAAATGAGCCTCTTTCTCGAAACTACGATCGAGACCAAGCCTCTTGTTACAGTAATCATATTTTGCAGAGTCACGTCCCACTGTTTTCTCCACTAATAGAAAAATGTAAATCTCCCACTGAACCTCTCGTCACATCCAGACAAACACTTCGCCTCACATTCCAGTGCACAAACCTCTCCTCCCGTATGTCTGCAGATCACAAAGTGTGAGATTAGAATCCAAAAGCCCTCGCCCTGATTGGATGTGTGTGCAGAATACAGAACAACACATTCTACCTGCCACACATACACACCGCCCAGAGACAGACATCCACAGGGATTAGCATTACAAAGATGATCCTGTTCTTTCATTTAAATGAAAATTACAGACATGAGTGAGGACTGAATGGAGATAAGCCTGTATGTTTCTCATAAGGAAAACCTTGACAGTTAGTGTCTTGTCAAATGTATGTATTGTTGTCCCCTTAAGGATGTGATGTGTCTATATGAATAGTATTGTCAAACCCTCAGTCTCTTTACTCTTTTTGCATTAGTGCTGCAAAGTGCGAGGACTGACCTTCCATCAACCATTACAGTCAAAGGGCTTCCATTGTTAAAGAGATTATTTGTTGGTGAAGGAGTGCAGACTCTGGCTTTTATTTCATCCATTATCTTGCAGATTTGTTCATTTAGTTCCTTTTTTGTTCATTATTAATATTTCTATTCCATGTTTATCTTAGTACCTCAACTAGCAATACCAATACTGTTCTCTTAAAGGCAATTGATGCATTGTTTAGGATATGACTCTTATATTAGTGAAATGCATAAAAGGCCAATACCAAATACACAAGAGGCCTTGTGACATTTTTATTTTTCTTCCACTGAGTGTCTTTTAAAAACAAGTCTTGTCTTTGTGCCTGACTATGTTCTGTGGCTAAGAGGAAATCTGAGACAGATTTTTAGCTTTTAGTTTCTGCCTATGTTCCCCCTTCTTTTCTCCCATGACCTCCCGACCTCTGGTAAAGACTACACGTCCAAGAAGCCATTATGTTAAGCATGCATCCCTACTCTGGCCATTTATCTGGCCTTGGTACATCCCTCCCCCTCCTCCTCCACTGTGACTCACACACATGTGTAACCATAGATAGTCCTAGACCTCACAGACCTTCATATGTGACACTTGTTATCTGAAAGGTCACCATTACCAACTACAAGAGCTCCGGCATCCGCACAATGGAAAGGATCTGGCAGAACAGCCTATTTATTTTTTGGGCAATTTAAGATGCAGGCTATTTTTGAAGTAGTTTGTGTGGTATAAAAACATTTTTATGTTTGCTTTTTCTTTATGATTTAGTTACAGGATAATGGGATATATTATGAAGTATCTTTCTGCGTGTTTTTGTTGATTTGCTTCATGTATCTTTTTGTAAGGAAATATAAATAATGCAAAAGAAGATTAAAGGACCTTTTCAGTAACTATATTTGTATCAATTTTATTAGATCTTAAGATATGTGTCAGCGCTTGGCTACGTGACAGAGAGAAGGAATGAACCCTTTTAGCTAATGCACATAGAAGGTCTCATAAGCATTAAAGGAAAGCACTATCAGATTTTTTTTTTCAAATGCGTAACAAATATTGCAAATTATTGCAAATATGAACACATATTGCAAATATTGAAAAATATAATATGTAATATGTTGCATTTAAACACAAAAGCAGCTGATCAGGCAGTGTAAGCTTTGCATACCACCTTGACATTATCTTAACAACCAGTAATGAGTTATACTTCTTTATCAGCAAAGGTTTATATTTAGCCATTAAATGCAGGTGTAGTCCTTACTTTTAGTCTTAAAAGTTAATGATTGAAAAAAAATTCCACTGTCAATTTACTTTTATGGGGTATAAGCTTGCTAGTTATTTCTCTTAGCTCGCTTCAATTCCAAGCTATAAACAACGGTGTTCTATCAGTAATGGGTTATTAAATTGTATTCACTATAGTAATGTCTTCATTGCTCCACATTACATGTCATGGCCTTAATAAGAGCAAGGCTGTTTGTGTGTCAACAACTGTAGAGGTCGGGATGTTTCACACAGGATTCCCTCCGCGTGACGCTACAGTAGATTGGAGATGTTGGAAATGCATACAGCAGGGATAATCCACCCCAATGAAAAAAGGACATGGGTGTGACGTCAGCATTCATGTGACATATCTCTGCTAATTGACGGTGTTTCATTGACTTTTGCCCAACGCAAGTCAGACGCATGAAATTAATCAGGCAGTAGCATTGTAGGAGCGTTTAGCATGACCTTAACAGCGTTCCACAGGAGTTGAACGCACTGAAGCTTTACCTACCATCCTGTGACAAATGATCTAGACGCCACGCGCCCAAATCCTACTCATTAGTCATGTGAGCAATGTCACTAAGAGTAATTATACTTCGCCCCAATCTTACACATTCAACAAACACACACACAGAGTACGCAGTGTGGCTGCACTTTCCCACACTTAAGCCAGTAAGAAACATTCTGATACGTGTACGGCTGTTTACTGAGACATGAATCATAATTATGACTGCTGGTGAACTCAACACTGCACATTTTTAGCGTGCTAGGTTTGGCTCTCATGGTATTTGCTTTAGACATAAACAAACACGTGCATTTTGTCACACTATCTGTCCGCACCATGACGTCATGTGAACATAAAAACAGGTTGGTGTGTGTGTGTGTGTGTGTGTGTGTGTGTGTGTGTGTGTGTGTGTGTGTGTGTGTGTGTGTGTGTGTGTGTGTGTGTGTGTGTGTGTGTGTGTGTGTGTGTGTGTGTGTGTGTGTGTGTGTGTGTGTGTGTGTGTGTGTGTGTGTGTGTGTGTGTGTGTGTGTGTGTGTGTGTGTGTGTGATTCAGTATTCAGCACAGTGCCTTTGGACATGCTCCAATGGAGCACTCAGTCTCTGACGGACCGGTGAGGAGGGTCAGTTCCGCCTGGAGCTCATTTGGTCCATATCTCTATCACACACACACACACACAGTCTCTTCTAGTCACTCTGTCAGGGAGACTCATCACTTCTTCCCTCTCACATGCACGCACACACCAATGCACACAAACACACAGCTAAACTGCTGTGCTCCATTAGGGAGATATAGTGAGAAGACAGGACTGATGATGCATGTCACAAAGTACTATTGCTAGACTCACACATAATGTCTTCTCCTTCTTTCTCTCCCCATCTTCCCCATTTTGTCTTCCCCTTCCCATTGAACTGCTGAATTTCTTTCACTGCTTCTGCAGTTCTGCTTCATTTTTTAATTATATGCAGATTTAAATCCTATAAGAGACGTTGGTGCATACATCCAGAGTCAATGGGTCATAATGACATGAGACTTAACATTTCCTTTTCACTCTGCAGGAATCTTCTGACTTTAATTTCCAAAACAAACAGGACCACGTCAATGCTGAACTTCCCAGTAATACTTTGGTGTTTAATTCCCTGCCGACCTCTGTTGCCTGTGTGTCTGATATGAATGCATTAACAGGATTGCGCTGTGCGGTGGATTAGAAACTCCCCTGTGCTTTGTGAGGTGTGTGGTAATGCTAGACTTAGAGGATTCTGCTGCGAATCACATCCTCCCATCGCCTTCTTAATCCCTGATGCGCTGCCTAATGACACAGAGATTGAAGAACTCAGTGGGAGACCGGAGAAAGGCAGGGACAAAGGGACATAAAAGTTGCGAAGACTCAAAATTAGTTTGAGGTCTGATAGAAAAGAATGACTTACTCTGAATGACACTGAAGACGTCTCTGGCCATTCTCAACAGTTTTACAATATGTGTGTGTGTGTGTGTGTGTGTGTCATCAGCTTTTAGGACAGGTGCTCAACAGGTGTGCTCTCTGATATCAGTCCCTCTCCATTTGCCTGTCTGTCCCTCCGTGTTTGCACACGCTCATTGTGTTCTTCATAGAGGAACACCTGGGCTCTGGTGTACCTGGGCTTGTTGCCCAGTCCTCTGACACCGCACGCACACATATACACACACACATAAACATACACACACACACACTGGAACACAGCCATTTCCTGTTAGTGGCTACAGAAGGAAGCAGCAGCTGACATCCTATCATTCAGTTCCCAGGAGACTCAACACACTGAGTAAACCATCCCAGCCAGACCCACTTGATACTGGCTCACTGGAGGATCAGGCTTCTTGTACACATCACTTAAATAGAACAGGAGAGCACTGAGGACCCTGTTAGCACCTGCAGCTAATAAGTATTTGGAACTTCTGTTGGATTCTCTAAGCCTAACTGTATTGGGCATCCATTTGTTTTGCCTTTTCAAGTGTGGTTTATTATGCCAACAAAAGCTGCAGTATGCGTCAGAGATTTCTGAGCTAAATTGCAGTGAATAAGCTTTGGTGACAGATGCCAAACTTAGCATTGGCTTGTCTGTTTAGATGAGCGTACCTTTGCAGGCAACAGAGACAACTATATTTTAAATAAGTAAAAAAACAAGAGCAACCCTTAGGCTACAATGTCTTGTTTTAGGCTTTAAAAGTGGCTTTAAATAGTCTCAGACAATGAAAGAAATACATGAAAAATAGTTACTATATTTGACACCAGGCTTGATCGACTTTGGTCGTTTTCTGTAATAATCAGTAACTACCCTTTAATATGCAGGAGACAGAGACAAGTCAGAAGAAAGAGGCAGAGTTTCCGCATTTCTCACAATGGTAGCCATGCACTAGTGAGCGTGGGATTACCTGAGGGAATATCACAAACAGGTTGTCTCCAGTTGTTTTGGTTTGTTGTGTTTTTTTACTGGAATAAGGAGATCTCAGCTCCCCCCTTCTCTCTCTGTGAGTCACTGTTCCAGAGAGTAGGCAAGCACTGATGAGTGCATTCAGGTAGCTTAGTGGCTCACTTCATTGTTTCTTAACCATCAGGCTCTCCAAAAAATCAATTTAATCATTTAAGTAAAATCGTGGTTTCTACACTTGTTTTGTAATTTAAAACTCTTTCCTTTCAATGTTTCTAGAACATGTATTTGTCTGTATTATTTTTCTATTTAACAGTTTTTATTCTTTTTTTTTACCTTCTTAGGAGCAGCAAAACAAGCTTTGACATATTTTCACTTAATAGAGTTGTTGGCTATAGTGTTATTCAGTGCATTATTCACTCTCTTTTAGCTCTGTTTTGGTCTCCAACTCCTGATATACAGTATATCCTAATATCTAGCTCTTGAGCTGTTCAATGCTTAACTATGTTCACTGAAAACAGCTTCCTGATGCAGCTGGAAACAAATATATTTAGAGTGGTGAGACTGAACCAAACCAATGAAGTTGTGGTCTATAACAATGAGGACGCTTTACGGCTATATAGAGCTGAACAAAACTGCAGAGACTGGTGACAATCGCAACAAGTGATTCCTTTTATTTTACACATCTTTCTCTTCTCTTCTTACTTACAAACAGGCTTTTGACTGATTATTAAGGTAACATATTGATTAGTTCGTGCTTAAATAAATTACATAACTGCATTGCCAAACAGGCAGTTACACTGAAACAGATTTAAAGTGCGTGGTTGATTTTTCTTCTCTAAACCTATAAATAACAGCAGCTGATGAACAATTAGCCATTCCTGACATTTTACAGGCACAGAGTTGACCTGGGCAGGATACCAAACCCAATAGGAACACATTAGTTACATTAGCTGCGTAACCCACATCATTAGCAATTGCATTTTAACGTGCTGTAGCAGCAGTCAGTGTTTTGGCAACAGCAGCAATGGCAGATGATACATGCTCCAAGAAGGTGGTGGCTATCAATCTTTCTGTTCACCTCTCCATCTTGTTCGCTTGTTCCCTCTTTGTGGGTGAAACAAACCTGAACTGATATCACATGACACTAGGGTAACGAGCCAGAACGCAGTCTCAGTGTTTCGGGGACCATGTGTGCGAAAGCTGCATAACGGTCATGGGTCTGTATCTGTGTCATTGGATTGCATCAAGGACTACCTGCTCATCATTTTACCTTCTTTCTTTACCTACGCTCAAAGGTTTCCTTTAGGGATTGAGAGGGTCTTTCACAAATCATGGTTGTCTTTGATTGAGAACTACAAGACTCATACCCCGGGGGCAAAAGGAGAGCAGGCACCCACACACATGCTCTTTCTTTCTCTCTTTCCTTCTTCTCTTTCTGTGTCCCACAAATGCAACACTGGCCTCTCTATTTGCACACCACTGTCCACTCTCTCTCTTTCTTGTCCCCTTAAGCCAGAGGTCATTAGGGGTCAGCGCAGATATCATTCAGTCCGAGGGGCCTTAGAGGAAGAAAGAGTACTATTCTTTTCTCTTGTTTCATTTTTTTCTTTTGTCGCTGCACCTCTAGATATTTGGTGCCAGAAAATCCTCTGTCAAAGTGTAGTGAGACAGCGGGCAATGGTCAGTGTTCAAAGATGTTTTCATGGCAGCCAGATGCTGGATATGTTGTGCCTGGATAGGGGTTTGACTTAAGACTCTGTCCTGTCATGACACTTGGATATACAGTACATTTTATTCAGTTTTTTTTTGTTCAGTATGGTTTTGAAATAGATTTTTTGTTTTAAGAGCGTTACATTTAATGTGTAGATGTTGGAAGAAGGAAAACGTTGCATACAGTTTTGAGTCATCCTAGCGACTTTGTCCCACACTAAATTATCTCTGAAACTATTGAGAGGATTGCCCTGAAATTTTGTGCAGATGTACACGTACCCTACAGAATAACTTGTAAGGACTTTGGTGATCCATTGACTTTACCCCTTCACCCCCATGAGATTGACATTTGTGTTTTTGACTGCAATATCTCCATAATTATTGGATAGATTGCCATGAAATAAGCATAAGCATGTTGGCATGCTGACGTTGGCAGTTGAGAATGCAAGTTAAGGGGTCAAATTTGCATGAATCACACAATAGAAAACGTTGCTTTGGTTTCTGTCTGATTACATATTTAGTCTGAGACTTATAAAAGAATAATAAAAGTATAAAACTGATTTTTAAATACTTTTATACATTTTTCTGACATTCTGTCATAAAGAAACACTCAGTTTATTTCTTCTTTACACTGCAGAGAAAAATTGTTTTGTGTTGAGCACACTGTAAGGCATTCAGTATGTTGATTTTCCAGCCACATTTCTGATGCTTTAAAATGCCTCAGTGAAGAGACACATATTGGCTTCAGCTAAAGCAAAATTATTATAATTATCGAATTAAGAGTTTATCGTCATCCTTCAGTGAATATAATGGCGGGAAGGTTGAACTTACAAGGCTGCTTATGTCACCAAACTGTGCCTTGAAATCATTGTGTACAAAAAGCTTGAAGTTATTACATGGCGGTTTACACAGGTGTCCACTATTCAGAGGCAAAAAAAACTTCCTGTGATATTTGCATTTGACTTCCAAATATCCTCACTTTAAACACACAGACACCTCTATGAGTGAGTGAGAGAGACAACGAGCTGACAGGCCTTGGGGCTAAAGTGAAATTTACACAGACAGGCCTAATACCAATACCTTTCTGAAGGACGACTCTGACACCACAGTGGGTATGTGTCATTAAATTTAATACACATCAGGGCACTGTGTGTGTGTGTGTGTGTGTGTGTGTGTGTGTGTGTGTGTGTGTGTGTGTGTGTGTGTGTGTGTGTGTGTGTGTGTGTGTGTGTGTGTGTGTGTGTGTGTGCGTGCACGCATGGGTGTGTATGTGACACCTTTTACCGGGCCTGCTTTTAATGATGGGATTAGAGAATACACACCTGTGGCCTTTTCCTTATTGACACACACACACACACACACACACACACACACACACACACACACACACACACACACACACACTCTGTCCATCTTCTGCTTCCACCGGACTTCAGCTTGTCTGCCAGCACAGAATTGTTGATCACATTCACATGAACGTACATATGGTAAATTTGAATGTTTCATCCTTGGTTGTTAAACTACAATATGTTAACTATAACATCCCTCCCTCCCAGTTTGGTTAGCTTACAAACCCTCCCCTCATCTTAATTATCTTGTTACCAAGAACAACACAGCTGGCTTCCATAACAAACCCTCAACAGGCAAAGAATGTTCCCAATAAGACAAATACAGTGCTTTAAATAAATATTGGTTCTTCCTATATCTGATAATTGTTTGAATCTGAACGCCTCTGAAGACAAAAAAACAACATATTTTTTGCACAAGCCAATGGTTTTCATTATTTTAATATGGTACAATCATCTGGCATGAGAAATTAAACATCCTTGAGCAAAGTAGTGAATATATATATATATATATATATATACATAAAGTATATTCACACTTTTCATTATTGACAAACCACAAAAATAACAAAAAACATTTCAGATGATGAACAATGAGTAGACACAAATGCCATTAAAAGGGAAATGTTGTTTTTACAGCTCCTTGAATTAGAGTTTTTGTTTGAGAATTGTTATTTTCTTTATTGCACAATGACTTTAACGCATCAATATCCAAAGAATAGTGTCAAAGATAAAAACGAACAGAACAAAACATGCATTTCTCCAGTTTCAGCTGAAAACAAATCAAAATAATTTCACGTTCAAAAAGAAAATCTTTTTAGCTTTAGCTTGTTTTGTTCCTTGTAATTTCTAGAAATGTCTGTTGCTGCAACCCTGTGTATATAGAAATATTCTGTGTGTGGAAAATTCCAGGCAAACCAAGAAATGTGCAGATTGACAAAGTTAATATGTTAGTCATTAACATATTCTGTTAATATTTTATATTTTATTTCATATAAAGATGCACATTACAGTTTAGAATATATTGTCAAAAAAATCTGGAGTTTTAATCACAAGTTTATTGCAAGCTCTTACAGCAGGCTTTACAACAACACTTTATTTGGGAGAATAAGCATATATCAATTTTCCTCACTATGATATTGCTTCAAAAGTACTCAGTGCAGCTTATCAGATTGAAGTAGAACATTCAATAATTTCTCTCCAACCACTTTACAGCTTGTTTTCCTTGTCTCCCCTCCATTCTTCTTCCCAAAAAATAAACAAAAGCTCCTTGGAGTTTTCTAAATCACATTGTTCGTGCAAACACCAACCAGTGTTTGCAGATTTAATATTTAATGTCTCCCTCAGAAAAGTCCCACCAACTCAATATACATTACATAATCTGTAGTAAAAAAATGGCCTTCCTCACACCTTGTCCATATCATCCCATCACCTTGACCAGAGAGAAATAATCAAGGAAGAAGTCCCTGTAGCATGTACAAGTGCTGACTAGGTGTCTAAATACACTTGGCTTGTGTGTGTTTGTGTATGCATTTCTGCCACCTGTGACTTATTAAAGCAGGTGCCTGTGATTAATTTTTTTTTTTCCCGGTTTATCGGTGTGTTGCTGCTTCAGTCAGTTTCCTAACTCATCTCTCCTGCCTTTGCCCCACCCTCACCCTGTTGCACGTACACACTATGTCCCATCATATTTCCTCTTCTTCCCAAGCTTACCCTACCCCCACACTTCTCCGTCATAACACTATCTGCCCTCAATGTACACACACACATACGCACACACACATTACACACCACACATCCAACCCTGACCCAACCTCTCCTTCCTCAACCACAGATAGTGTAAAATCAGGACGAGCCAGACAGATCCCCTCGACACAAGCCAGTGCCAGGGTGAATCAGGGAGCATCCCCTGCATACTTGCCCCCTGACTCACCCACAAGCCTGGGGTGAACTCATCCAGCTCCCCCTTCCCTCTCTCCCACGCACCCTGTCCCTTCTCGCTCTTTCGTCTGTCTCACCTTCGAGCGTCTTTCTTTTTTGTTCTGCTTTTTCTTTTCACCATCTTTGCTTTCAGCCATTTATGCTTGGTTTCCCTGTTAGCACAACACCTTATAACCTCTTTGTGTTACAGTTTAATTTGCTTTGATACAACTTTATTTTTCATTGATGCTTTGGACTTTTTCACACTTTTTTTCTATCAATGTCTTTTTGTCAATTATAATGAGAAGCAACACTGCGAACAAATCTTAATATCGCAGAATGTGGAGGAATGTTTTAATTAACACACTCT
Organism: Etheostoma cragini; assembly: GCF_013103735.1. Lineage (NCBI taxonomy): Eukaryota > Metazoa > Chordata > Actinopteri > Perciformes > Percidae > Etheostoma > Etheostoma cragini. Next base: position 13,001,899 of record NC_048420.1, on the reverse strand, counting down.
GCTAATTTGCAGGTTTAACACTTGTGCCATTTTTGTAGTTTCACCTAGCCTATGTGCAACAAACACACTTTGCATGTGTTATTAATTTGCCTGAATCACAATTTTTTTAATTGTTTAAAAAATTAAAACATTTTAAAAGACAAAATACTATGCTTTTGTCCATATAAATTAAGAAAATAATCAGTAAACTTCGTTCATGAAACTCATCAAAAATTGTAATGCTTAAAGTCACAATTTCATGTTTTCAGACTAGACAATTTAGCTCTATTGTCTTGCATGTGTGATCTGTGCATAAAGCTGTTGCCTCCTGAAAGGACCCCTGCTTTGCACCCCGGAATCAAATTAAACGGTAGTATAGCATCACTAAAGGGAACTCTCAAAGCTGTTTTGAAAAATAACCACCAACTCACATAGTCCTGTAGCTTTAAAATAAATGTATCTTTAAACAAATACAAATATCTTCCATTCATCTCAGTGCAAACCAATTTTCTGTGTTTGTAGAAAGATAAATACTGCAAAATAAACAAGTGTTACCATCTCTATCTGCCTTACATTTGTTTTGGGGAAAATAACATTTGAAACTCAAATTGAAACTGAATATTATAATACATAATGTCTTTGTAGCTTTACTTCAGATATTTACCAGCTGGATAGCGATACATGAGCTGCCAAGCATCATGTAATATACAATCTATCCACATCACACTGAAATCAGGCATTAATGAATTGACACAGATAGGATACCAATTAGCTTGACCCTGTGTTGCTCTAACTGATGTAAACTGGCAATCTTGGCAATGGTAGTGATGGAGAAAACAAGTGGCAGGGTGTTTTCATCCTCAAGAGTTTCACTGTTATTTACAATAATTATTTCTAAGGATATATATGTTACAAAGAGGAAAACATTCAGCAGCTTTCAGTATACACAGTTGCACAAATGTAGTATGACAAGCCAGACCCACATCAAGATGTTGGGTCAGGGAACTCCCCATTGGCGGGGCTCAATCCGAAGGGCGGGATAAACGGTTGTATTTCAAACTCCCTCTGAACGCAATAGGAAAGCACTACAACCAACCAAAGCAACGATAGTTGATAGGTTAAACTTTTGCCGTATCTAGTTGGCAAAAATCCGGACAAATCTTCCTTCTTTAAGAATGACTTCAGTGCTTAACTCCAAGTCTTCCAGAGTCGCGGCCAAAACCGATTTGAAAGATCTCTGTTCGTTAGCAGCAGCAGCCATCTTCTTGGTTTTCAAGTAGCAGGGAATTCATACGAAACCTTCGTGGCTCTGCCATCCTTATGTTAAGCCCCCCACTGACTCTATACACGATGTGATTGGCCTGACCCGAATTTGGTTTTCTTCTGCATGCGACCTGATAAATCATGCCTGGTTGTTAATGTTTACTCAGATTTTGTAGAGAAAAGCTTTGCTATGATAACAAAATCTGAGTACCACACAGATAAATGGGATTCCTGTAGTGCTCCAATGGTTTCTCTGCAGAGCTACGATGCAATTCATCTTCTGCCCATAGCTATTGTGTTGTCAAAGCATCAGCTGAATATGAAAAGATCTTCTGAATTTGTAGCTTTCAGCCTTTTATTTACTATTGCTCAACATTAACCATAGCCTCTTTGTGAAAAGAATTCAAGTGCAAGTGAGGGAAGGTGAGATCTGGAAGGAGAATATAAACCATTTTAGCCAGTTGCAGTTCACTACAATTTTCCATTGGAGCCATGTGCTCCCATCCACTGCAATTGTTCTGTGACGCAATTGATGGCCTATTCATCTTATTTAATGTTGTTACGCTGAAAGGCTGAATTGTATTTGTGAAAAGGAATGGATTACGACGTATTCACACATGTTGCACAGACACAAAAAGCACTTAAGAGGACCCCTGGAACTGCTGCTGCAGGAAAAGGCAAAACGATTACACCCACTGTTCCCATTATTTCGCTATGACCCTCGCTTGAGAGCCTGACATTCAGATTACTTCTTACAAATCAGTATAATCTGCAGTCACTGTAACATAAATTCTGTGGGAGCATATGTGCAGATGCCGCCATCACCACCTAACTATTAATTGCATTCACTTGCAAGTTGTTGCTCCCCGAGGAGATGTTAGATCAACTTTTCAGTCACTGTAAATGATCTAAGAAATGAGGCAAATACACTTTCCTACAATTATATTTATTGTCTTGCATATGTAGTGTAGTAGCTGGTGGGAGTTGTGGCTCAGGAGGTAGCGCTTAATCACAAGGTTAGATTCGGGTTCGATCCCCGGCTCTTCCTTTCAAAGTGTGTTTGAAGCAAGACACTGATCCCCTTGTTGTTTACGATAGGCAGCGCCTTGAATGACAGCTCTGCCATTATTGGTGTATGAATGTTCATTGAGAGGCAAATTGTGAAGCACTTTGTCTGGTAAGCTAAAAAGGAGTTATATAAATCCAGTCCATTTACCATCCATTTACCATTTACCTCTGCGTGAAAGTAGGGAAGTGAACAACATGTACTGGGTGTATCTGACTGGAACATGCGGAGAGAGTTCGGTTGATGTAACAAGCCACTACGTATACAGCCGGCATGCATCCCATGATCTTCCACTCTCCCCTCACGCCTTGGAGGGAACAATCCAAATGGGCAAGAGTGCTTGTTAAATATATATTTTCCAGCCATAGACAGAAGGCAAGTTCAAGCAAAACTGTGACAGTGCAGAGCCCTTTTTGTGTGTGCGGTTTTAAAAAGAGCAAAATTGCATGCGATTGTACGATGTGTATTAAATGCAGACAAACACTCAGCACTGTGTGGGTGGGTACCCTGTAAGTATACCTTCTTTCTCAGAAGTGCAAGTGATACAGTTTAAACAAGAGTGCGTGTGTGTGTGTGTGTGTGTGTGTGTGTGTGTGTGTGTGTGTGTGTGTGTGTGTGTGTGTGTGTGTGTGTGTGTGTGTGTGTGTGTGTGTGTGTGTCTGTGTCTGTGTCTGTGTCTGTGTGTGTCTGTGTGTGTCTGTGTGTGTGGCTCTGCACACATTGCCAAATATAATTACAACTTCCCAGGGCCTCTTCCCACTGTCTGGGCTGGCTCTCCCAGCAGGGGTTGATTGGGAGAAAATAAGGGCTTATTCACTGGACTATAAAAAGAGTTGTAAACAATCCCACATTGTAGCTACTGGGAGGAGAGCTGGCAGCATAAAGGAGGCACTCTGCTATATTGGCTGGGTCGGCTACTAGGCTGACTATCAGGTTAGTTGGGTTGTTGGGGAGTTGCCCTGCAGTTTGGCTGTCTGCTGTTGTCTACATGCCTCAGCTCTGCCACGCATTGGGGCACTTAGTAGTGAAAGAGGAAGCGAGAGGGCGTTTAAGAAAAACGAGGAGAGACTGTGTTTGTATCTAATCTGACCATCAAAACCTCAAACCCCCGGTGCCTGGGTAATCACCAGGTAGAGCGTGTGCCCATATATAGAGGTTTACTACTCAACCCAGCGCCGTGGGTTTGACTCCGACATGCGGCCCTTTGCTGCATGTCATTCCCCTCTCTCTCTCTCTCTCTCTCTCTCTCTCTCTCTCTCTCTCTCTCTCTCTCTCTCTCTCTCTCTCTCTCTCTCTCTCTCTCATCCCTTTCATGTCTCCATTTGTCCTATAAAAAATAAAGGTGTAAAATGGCCAAAAAATTATCTTTAAAAATCAGCAACCCCAAACCCACTTTCCCAGCATGCCAGTGTTCAGGCAAATTAAATAGATGTGTAATTTGGGAGTGATGCTGTTTGATTGAGCTGTTGTTGTTGTTCTGTACAGACTGAGTCAGAGAATTAGTATAGCTCCTGCTGCACGATGACATGGCCATGTCGACACCAGTGATTGTTAGCATATGGAAATGTCATTGTACCCGTTTTGTTTCTTGATGAATAGAAGTGTTCATTTCATGACATTGTTGAAACCACAGTGGGCTAAAGGAGTTTTGGTTGTTAACAATGGTTTGATTGTGTACAATTGGCCAATCTGCCTTAGTGAAGTGGTTAAATATTTGGCTAATGACACTGACATTTTACATCATTTAAACACATACAGTAATTTTCTTCTAGCTGTCTAGTATGCGCTATCAAGAGTGACTTAAAATGAGAGAAAACTGAATAAATCAACATTTGTCTATATACATGCATATAAATGCAACATATTTACTGCCTGTGTACATCATCACTTGCCTGCAGGACAGCGTGAAGCATCGACACCTGCTCATCAAAAACCTGAGATGCAGTGAATCGATGATAAGCCTGCATAGCTGCATCAATATGCATGCACAGTATGAATGGGACATTTATATAATGGTTTGTAACCACGTCGGGCCTGTAATAATTTAGCAAAAGGCATTTGCCTGGTAATGGCACATCATTTCCCCCATCAAGATTCCTCTCAGAGGTGTCCCATTCGGTGGCATATTGATTCAGCTCTAATGAGAGTCTGGGCAGCAAGAAGTTTCACAAAGGTTACAGGCAGTGTTCTGTGTGTACTATGCATCAGTAATGATTCAGAAAGGAAACGTTGCTATGGAATGGACGTTTGTTTATATGTATATCTTTCCATATGTATATATATAGACACATAGATACATACATGTGTGTGTGTGTGTGTGTATATATATATGTATGTATATATGTATGCAGTATGCATATGTATATATGTATATTGTGTATATCTGTATGTATATATGTGTATATAAATATGTATACGTGTACATATATGTATGCATGTGTGTGTGTGTGTGTATATATATATATATATATATATATATGTATATATATATATATATATATATATATATATATATATATATATATATATATATATATATATATATATATATATATATATATATCACTCTATAACTATATATATCTATAAAACTCTCAGTCTGGTTATCTATAACAAACACTTTGTTTACATTTTTTCTACAATTTCATGTCACTGTAACTGTTGGCAAGTCAATTTCTATCACCAACTGATACATTTTCTCTGTTTTACATCAATGCAATAAATTAAGTGTTTGCATAATTTACTGCCCCAGAGCTTATACTGTTGTTTTATTTATTATTGAATTGTTTATTGAGCTTATAAGTTTATTGTTGAGACTAACAACAGCTCACACCAAAATCAGCTATTTATAAAAATACGGTGATTGTACAAACCTGCTTAAAAAAAAATAAAAAACAGTAATGGAAGCTACATATGCTAAAAGTCTTGGTTGCATGTGTGTGACACTGCATACACACACAATAGGCCCCCACCCAATGAAAACCAGCTGATTTAAACAACCTGTATGTTTTTGCCAAGAACTCTCATCTTTGGGGACATTATTCTGTGATACACACCCCTCTTTCTGGGAGCAGGGGGATATCGTTTACCATTACACAACTCTGAGGAGCCACTTATGCGTGAAAGGCAGATGTGTTTGTACTGTAAACAAGAGAGGGGAGATGGGAGAATGGTGCAGAGCTATGCCAAAGAGATCTTCTCTGTCTGCCAGGGGGCTGCAATGCTAGACTTCATTAAAAAATACAGACTGGAGCAATCCTTTGCACGAAAGCATAATAATAAAAGTAGAATTATTTGCCTGTATTTGCCAGTTGCACACGCCTTTATACAGCTAAAGACATTGAAGAATGAAGCAAATCAATTATATTCCTCTATATGTAAAGCCTGCACACACATAATAACATGTTCATTATCTTTCAATGATTTGAAAGGAGCAAACACACTTTCCTTTAATATAATTTATTCAAGGTAAGTTCAAGCACTGAACGTGTTGGTCACAAACTGTTCAATCAGTAATATTGTCGGAAGACTTCATCAGCTTTTATCAGCTTTCCGAGGCATTTGACTGCAACCGTGTCCTTACAAAGCTTTCAATTACTCCCCACAAAACAAATTCTGCCAATCATAAATTATTCCACAGCATCAATGTGCAGATATGGTTCTACTTAATGCTGTTTACATACATAATGCTCTTGTAAGCTAAAGTACAATAAAATTGTCCTGTGGAAATAGACAGTGTCCTCCTTCTCTTTGTAATCTAATTTTAGTGATGTGATGTTTATCAAAAATGTTGAATATAGTAGACCTAGTTATTGCTCTCCAAAGTCCAAAATATAGTTAGTCACATCTCTCCTCAAGCTATTTCGTTCTGTCTTGGCCTATGTTATTTCAACCTTTTTCATTTGCATGATGTGTGATGCACATTGCTTCATCAGCAATATGGAGGAAAAGTGGCAGCACTACAGATTTTTTTTCTGACCATTTTTTCCAGCAACAGGCACGAGATAGTTAGCTCACTTAATTTGTTGACATGTAACATTGTTTTTCCAAGCTCTAACAGTTTACTTGTCATTGGAAATAATACATTCAGAACGTTCTCTAAAGTTTTGTTGGGAGTTGGCAGTTTCGAAAGCCTGGGTCGGGGCACAGGGGAGACACAGAGCTGCTTACCAAGTGTGTGAACCCCCTGAGAGTCACAAAATAATAGCAGATGCCGAGATTTCCTGACTTTTAGTCACCAGTAACCCTGTTTTTCTTTTTTTGAATAGATTTCCCTGAGGTTTGATTAGGTCCTCTCAAACAATCGTACATTTGAGTTCAGAAGAGTGCTCATGAATTCAGTCCAACGCCAATTTATTGCCAGGCTTTCGCTTTCGCTTTATTTATTAATAATATTCCAAATAATTAAATCTATGAAATACCCGTAAATTCCAATTCATGAGTGCTACTCAGTGGTCGTGAACTTCACAGCGTGGCCCTGACAGGTGGTTGTGGCCATTATTGAGATTTTTGGTTTTATATTTTGACCCCAGTAGTATGCTTGTGTGTTTGTGTATTTGTCCCAATTGCTCAAACTTGGCACAAACAGGCCTGGGCATTGGCACTTGAATTTAGCCTTTTGGAATCTCATTAGTCCTGGTTGTAGCCTATATAAATTGCTTTTCTAATTGAAAACCCCACTGCTCGTTCTACACGAGGTCTGCATTCTGTAATAGAGATGGATCACTTGGATTTGTAGGTGCTAACCTAATTGATACTATCATCATAATGTTCCTGTGCGTTCTTGATGAAAAGCTGAATCTGATTGTGTGCTTTTGAGTTTGTCTGCATGTGTCCGTGTCTGAGTCCGTATTTACTGTGGTTGTGTGTGCATGTGTGTGTGTGTGTGCGTGTGTGTGTGTGTGGGGGGGGGGGGGGGCAGCGCAGCGCAGCGCATGATTTTGAGTGAGGGCGAGAGTAGAGGTGTGTGTTTGTGTGAGGGGGAATGTTCAAATGTCTGGCAACATGCATTTAGAGAGACGTGTGGTGTGAATGATGATTGTGTGTGTTTCTGTGTTCTGTATACAAGAATGCATGTGTGGGAGTAGTGTTAATGAGACTGCACGCTTGCTTGTGTTTGGGTGTATGTGTCTGTATACGAGTGTACATGTGTGTACACACATCTCATCTGCATGGCGCCATGCCCCATCACTTCCATTGGGGTGTGTGAGAACAAAGACTTTCCATTTCCAACGCTGCTGTGCCTGCAGGGAAAAGCCTGATCATAATTAGCTGAATGATGAGCCTCCGCCATGCACCACTCAGCAGGCCTGTGGCTGCCTCTCTGCAGCACCCCTCTCCTTCTCTCACTCCTCTCTCCATTTTCTCTACTTTTCCCTCTTTTTCTAATTCTGGCGTTTTCTTTCTATTCATTATCTCTCGCATGTGCTGCGTACTGCTCACCATCTATCTTCTCTCTGAGTCTGACTTTGCCTCCTCCTCCCTCTCTTTCTCTCTGCCTACATCATCACTCTCGCTGTCTTTATTTAATTCCTCGGATCTGACTCACTCTATTTTCCCTCTCTGTCTTCTTTTCTCTCTCTCTTCTCCTCTGACACACTCTCCCTTTTTATCTCCCCATTTCCTCTGAAGCTGGGAAAAGTAGGGACGGGACAAGATTGACTTTAAACTGTCTTATGAAAGATCAGACCCAGCCATGGATTTGCATACTCACACGCACAATATGTCACATTGCTGAAATAGGCATGCATGATGCTTACAACAATGTCTGAGTCATCATTAAACAAGTAATTACAATAATTCCAGGAGTAATAAATAGTAAAAAAAGTAAGTAAATAAATTGATATTTAATCTTTAGTTCTTAATTCTTAAGACAGTGGTGGGGTTAGGGTTAGGGTGTGGTTGACATTTTGCTTTACAGCTACAAGTACTGTACAGTATATTTTCTATATATTGTGTAACCTCATAACAGTTATAGTTAGGTTAAATGCTTTTTGCTTGTTTTTTATGTGATGCAAAACAATTTGCTTTCATAAACGATTTTAATAATTCTATATATTCTAAAGCAATTTCATAACTCAAACAGTAAAAAGTTCCATCATCTTTCAAACCCCTGGAAATCAAACAGCTGCACACTAGGATGTACAGAAACATGGTCCAAAAACAATTCTTTGAGATTTACTCCACATCAAGCGATAAGACACTTTCAATTTGTTTTTCATTCTGTCATTCTTTGATCTAATCAGTTAATTCAGTCTGGCAATAATTCCCAGCACTGTAATATGAGTTTTTCCCTGTGTTTACACTCTCAAGCAGCCTTATTTTGCCGCTCACCTCCAGGGTGAGTGTTGCCATGGTTGTTGACTGTATCATGACTTAGACATCAGCAGCGTTTCAATATGTTGGGGATTATTAATGACATCTGTTTTGAACCAAACAGCGCAGCCCTTCCTCTGTGATGGAGTGCTCTAAAAAGGCAACAAAGGTTCTGCTCACTAACAGATGAAAGAGATACTGTGAAATAATCAAAGTTGTGTTGGACTCAATTGGAAATCCCTGCATCTGGTGAGCATCTGCATCAAAAGACGAGCAATTTGTTGGCTTCTCAAGGTGTCGCAGATCAGCAATCTGCTTAGTCATCATTTAGGCCCATTTTAAATTCACAATACTGGTGAGTCATTATGAGTGGGCCATGTGTTACCTTGAGGACACATTAACTGAATAGTTGAAATTGTTTAAAAGTAGTGTTTGAATAAACTGTAGCTGTCTGCATTCATGCTGGTTTGTGTGTGTGTGTGTGTGTGCGCTCTCTTTCTTTCTCTCTCTCTCATTTCCTCTGTCACGTTTCCTCTCTCTCTGTCTCTCTTTCTTATTTCATCTCTCTTTCCATCTCTCATTCTGTACACCACAACAGGCCAGGCAGATGGCAGCCTCTCGGCCTGCCGTGCCAGGAAAAGCATGTGAATTAAAGGTTATACCCAGCAGGTTTGAAGAGTTGCCAGCACCGTCGCGGTGCTGCAGAGGGGGGCCCCGGCCCACCTGCCTCCCAGGCTTGGGGACATCTGGCTGGGGTTTTGTGGAATGATGAGCGTGCTGCCGCCAACCACCACTTCTGCCACCACGAACGGCACCACGCCGAAAGGAGAAGCCGTCATCTGTTCTGTTTTCAGCTAGCAAATGAACAAATGAGCTGGTTTCCATTTGTCTGCCGGTCTGTACGTGTTTGCATGTGTGCATCTGGGATAAGACTGGAAGAGATTGTCCTGAATTAATCTGATTGGACGGGAAGGGTAGAGGGATGGATGCAAAGATTGTCACAAAGAGCAGGTCAAGTATCAGCATACCCCAATTTTCACATTTAGTCTTTCATTTTCAAATTTTGATCCCGCCATTTGCCCATATGTTTGATAAGACCATGAAAAACCAGACTTCCTAAACAGATGTATATTTTTAACCTAAAGACCTTGTAAATCAGTTCCTCACAAATCTGGCTGGCGTTGCTATGTCCATGAACCTGATGCCAGGTCAGGCTGTCTGAAACAGACATGTCAGTGGTAAAGGCTTAACAATACAGCCTGTCTCAAATCTGCCCTTAATTCCTTCCCAATATGTTTCCCCTTGTTTGCTTTAGCTGGGAGCAGAGTGAAATGTTAGGACCCCAAGTAGCTACACAGATGTTGCAGCATATTTCTAGACCTGCCAGCACACAGAAGCTCTATCAGGGAGCAAGACGCATTGTATTCACCTCAGGGAGTCACTGACAGTAATGATTAGAGGTGGTTTGATTGGCATGGCCTTTGGTTTGTGAGGTTTAGAAAAATACAGAATATTGGACAAGATTTAGGGATTACAGTTGCTGTGTATAATCGTGTCTTATAACAGTATTTTGGCTATCACTATTGGCTATTAACAGATTTTGCAACTTCAAGAGTGCAAGTTTAAACACCTCTCATATTGGTCTAATCAAGTGTTGTTAATGAAACAGGCTATTATGTGAGAGCAACTGACAGGCAACTCCTTGTTATTAGAAACAAGAAATTCCAGTTTATTTAAGCATGGGTCTTGCTCTTGTAGTGTTCCCATCAGTGCAATTGGTAAAGAATGATAAAGGTACCTACCAAGTTAATGGCAGACACAACAATGATAACAAAAAGTAGTTTGATTGGAAAAGAAACATGACTATGACAGTAATGGTTTGAACTAGTCACTTAACATGTGAATTGTCTGGGGTGACCCCTCTGCTCCAGAGGTCAAAACGATCAGTGATGTCAGAGGAAAACCAGATGCCTGCTGAAGGTGTTAACGACTCAGCCACAAACTCAACACGGTGTGTGGATGTTGAGTGTGTGCGCTGACTCTGGGGGACAACTATCAACATAACTCTTATGAGGTGGGAGTGTTTTCTTTGTTGTGCAAGTGTTAATGTGGTTAATCTGATTTAATAGACAATGATGCATGCACAACATGCTCGTATACCCTCTAGTTTTTTCTTTTTCTCTGAGCAGTGTGTTAAAGCAGCTCCTAATGTCTGGGCCTCTAGACACAGCGCTGGACTCCCTCCCTCTCTGCCAGCTGCCAGCTCCTGACCCCTTGATACATCTTCCTCCACATGGCCCACACAGCTGGTGCAGAGCCTACACAATTTAGGGCGCTCACGTGCTTGCACACACACACACACACACACACACACACACACACACACACACACACAGGTGCGTGGGCAGACACAAACATGTAGGTTGATATAGTCAGACTGACACTAACACACTTGCACATACGCAGAAATATACACACAAATGCAAAGAAATACTCATGCAATCATCCTTCACAAAACACACTTAGCTTTTTCTCTCGCCCACACACACAGATGCATGCTCCTCTCTCTCACACACACACACACACACACACACACACACACAAACACACACTTGCTGTCTTGTCTGTTTGCCGGTGAAGGTGCAGAGGGCAGAATCCTGGACACCACACTATTGTTCCACCATCCCTGTTAGAGTACTCACGCAACTCTCTTGTGGTCGTCCCCCTGTCTTCAGTTCACATTTGTCTGTGGTGTTATATGGTATAGGGTTTTGCATGAGAGGATGACAAATAGTTGGACACAAGGTTGATAGAAAAAGCATGAGAGATTGATTTGTAGGGGATGATTGATTTTAAAGAGATGCAGGGTTGTGGAAAGTGTTTTGGGTGTATTATGTTGTCAGTGACTTCTGGAGGTTTGTTCTTCTCTAAGTACAAATACAGCAAAAGATTTTGAGGGAACAGAAAAACGAAACAATATTTTTTGAAAAGTGTCCTCAACTTGTTTGGATATTGTCATTGTTCATGTAACATCAGATAGCAGACTGTTGCAATTTAAGGGCAATTGCTTTAAACCTTGATTTTATTCCAACATACCTGACTTTGCCCAAGGGTTTGTTTGTTCTACGTGTGCACGCACGCACGCGCATACGCATGCATGCACACACACTCCATAACTACTTCACCCATGGCGGCTTGCAGCCTTTAAATAGCCCCCATGGTGCTTTACTGTCTGTTGCCATTGTCAGTGGCTGTCACCCTTAACTGGCAACACCACATTTGTCAGCTGGCTGGGCAGGGATTATTCGGATTCCAAAACTATAACTTGTTCCTATAATTTCTATTGGTTTTCCCCCAGACATGACACAGCATCTAGTATACTGCACACAGCTGGTAGGAATCACATTTCTAGCTGAAGGACAATTAAGTTGAGCCCGCTGGTCTTAACCTCAAGTTCTCTAATTTAAGAGCGTAGTCGCTACCCTGTTTCCTTCAAGTTAAGCTTAAAATTAAAACACGTCTATGTGGTCAAGAAGTCTAAAATAGTTAGAATTTCTAAATGTTTTTATTCATCTGAAGACATTATGTGTTCTTTTTTCATCTCATCGGGGTTAAAAGAAAGGGAGTGAGTTTGGTTGTGGAAAAGGGCAGCCTCAGGGCAGGTTATCAGCCACCGCAGGCTCCTTGTAGCACGCCTGGTGGGCGTCAATGTGGTGCTAGCGGGCTTACTTGATGAAAACCAGACAGAGTGTGGAGCTAAAAGGTGAAGCACTAGTGGAATGGCGAGAAAAGATATACAGTACAGTGTATTAGAGACAGGGCTGCTGGAATGGATAAGAGCAATGGGTACAATAGAAGGAAATATGAGAAGCAATGTGATAAACATTTGATGACTCGCAGTAAAGTAAAGTGGAGTGGGACGGATTTGGGAAGCTTACAGTGGGACAAAGAAGATCTTTCATCTCACTGTGTGTAATAGCAAATAGGAGAAAGAATGGATGTTCCATGGATTATCTCAGTGCTTTAAAGGCATCATTACAGTTCAAACACACAGCAGAAGTCGTCAAGCAAATTTGATCTCTTACTTGTTTGAACTCCAAAAGAAGAAACACAACTTGTGCTTTCAACTTGTTGCATGCAAGTTCAATATAATCGTCTTCCTGTTTCCTCATCCCAATCTAGTTGCTGCAAGAACAGAGAGACAAGCAACTACGCTTAATAGTCCAATTTGTGGCTGCCATGTGTGGAAACACGCTTAGCTAATTATTGGCTATATTTATATCTTGATTCATTAGACCGAAGGAACATTCTCTGAGAAGAGTTGGGTTCGGGCCTTGTCTTCACACCTTTGTGTAAAGGATATATATTTAACAATGGCATTCGTTTAAAAATCACACATCGGTCTAATTTGTAAACAATTTACAGATTACTAATTTAATTTCTCATATGCAATTAAGTATATCAAATCTCTTAGGAAACTTGAGGAATGTATGTAAATAACACAAAAAGCCATGGTTGTGCTTGGATCTGAGACATGGGTGTGTTGGATTTGTAAGCAGGGAAAGAAGCAGCAGTGTGACAGAGTGCAGGCGTAATTAAGCGGCTGCTGGCTATCGGGCAGGGAGGTGGTGCAGACACACAGCACTGACAGGGAGGCAGGGACGACAAAGTAGTGCTGATAAGGAATAGAGACAGAGGATCACATGTGGGACGGCTGGCTGGCTTCGAGCCCACTTAACTTGAGTCACTCAAACACATATACAGGCTTACTGTGTGTGTGTGTGTGTGCGTGTGCGCGCCATATTCTGTATTAGAAAGAGTGGCTTTATATTGTAGGAGCACTCAAGAAAATAGTCTTTCACCTTCATCACCAAAATGTAAAACTGGTTAGAATAAACCTTTCCTATTAAGTTATACCTACAATAAATAAAGACTCCAATGTAACTAATTATGTCGTTAAAGTTGCAAAGAGAATGCTGTTCACTTGTAATTTTGAGCATTTTATTACTTAAGAAAATGTTTTTTTTATTTAAATTTCAGTTCTTGTGTTACATTTTGCATGCTTCATTAATCAATCTGTTACACTGAAGAAGAATATTTGTTTTTTTAGGAATATATGGAGTTAGGTGTTTGTAAAAAGTCAAAACCTTTTACAAGTTACCGGCTACTGCATGTGGACTGTACAATGTGCATAAGCCCTTTTCACACTGCAAACCTGTAATGATGTAGACATTGTGTAGACATTACCTGGCGGAGCTGTATGTGAAAACGTAAATGTCCCAATCAGAGAGTTTTCTGTTACACAACTAAAACAACCAACACAACAACGCACACCATTTTTTTGTTTCAACTCATTTGGTAATGGCTTGAATGTAATGGTAGTTCATTCCCGTGGATGTTTTGCACCGGCACCGTGGCTCCGTCCGGTGCTTAGCACAGCCCAAGACGATTGTGATTGGTTTAAAGAAAAGCCAATAAACCAGAGCATGTTTATCTCCCATCCTGGGATGCTGTGTGGACTAGCCAGACCTTCCTCCACAGTGCTGTGGAGGAAGGTCTGGCAATGCAAGACTACTTTGGATACATCTGACTTATTTGACAACAAGCTGTTTATAATAATAATAAAACTAAAACAGCATAATCGCCTTTCATTGTATGAAACACAACTTCAGGGACACTGATGATCGTGCTAATATTTTGTGAGTGTAAAAGATCCCATGAGCATTTTTAATCTTTTTGGAATGCCTGCAGTTAACATCTAATTTTTTTTCTGAAGGACTGTACATCTTTTCAGTGGTGCTTAATTCAGGTTGTATTTTAAAAGAGACCACTAGTTTCAAATAGCAAATGATTAAAAGCAAAGGGGAATATTATATAAATATGAGAACATTGAATGGAAAATCAAATCAAAACACAAGTCATTCATAAAGCTTAGGCGGGCTAAAAATGAGAGTATTGCCATTACCGTGATTCTTCAAACTTAAACCAGCCTTTGGAAAAAGAAGGTGGCAACTTGCCAAAGTCCTCAGTCTAGCCAGGGTGTTTTACAGATCAGTGAAGGAGGTCTTTCAAACTGACACATGTCCAAATGTCTTTTCTTTTAGTACAGTACATGCAATGTCTTCAATACTATATGTACGAGTGGAGGGAAAACCAAGAGAGACAGATCATGAGAAGGGGAAAAAGGAGCCAAGAGAAGAAAAATAACTTTAAAGGGGAAATAGGAGTCAGCGAGTGGTCAGATTGTCATGGCAGAAACCTAAAGTCAGAAACACTGAAGGTACAGCAAGGGGTATTGTGTCTGTGTACATGCACTGTGCTTTTAATGTATATAAGTATTTGGGGTCTCATGGTTTGACCCCCAGACAGGGTGTGTACAGCTGTGGACTTTATTCCCAAGGCCACAGAGTCTGAAGCCTGGAGCTTGATTCTTCAGCGGCAGCCTTTATTCACAACCTTAAAAACAATGTACAATGTTCCCTCAACATACTGAAAACAGACTCAATGATGACTGGCACCTTGAGGAGCTAGTAAGACCATAACCACAGACAATTGGGAAAGGGGTCCTTAAACTATACTGGTTGTCAATGTCTTATCTTTTAACAACTATAACTTGTGTTTAATACTTATATTATGTCTTTGCAACATGCTTTTGTAATATTTTTTTTTGAATTTGAGGAAAACAATCAATGTAATGTAAAAAAAAAATCTATCTACATATATATATATATATATATATATATATATATATATATATATATATATATATATATATATATATATATATATATATATATATATATATATATATATTTACAGCTGAGCTTAAAAGTCGATTAATTTTCTGTTTCTGTCATTTAAACCCCACCTGAAGCTGGCACAAAGCATAGTTTCATCGTGTGTGTATGTCATGTTTATTATTTTGTCCAGCTTTCCATACAGTCTCTCATCCATGCTAATGCAACAGATGGCACATGAGTATCCTACATTAATTAAGTATCCCACTGTTCAGACTGTGTACATGCATAGAATCTCTAAAAGGCACCAACGTGAGCTTCCATTCCTGTACTAGTTATTCTGGCTATAAATGGGGAGCATTCCTCTCCTATCATGGTCCATGCGAGCTGTGAAGCAGGCTAGGCTGCCTGCACTCAATCACGTCCCTGTCACAAGCCCAGTCGGCAGCTCCGAGCTCCTAATTTGCTGCCTGGAGTTAGCGAGCGGTGGTCTGGCTAGTGTTAAACCACTAGAATGATAAGATCCAGGTCCTCGCCTCTTTCAGTCCTCGTTTTTCTACATGAGCCAATGGGCTCTTTTGTTTGGGGCAAAGGGAGGACTGTTGGCAGACACACACAGACATCTATGTACACAGGGACACTCATACACATATTCAGATGCTGGAAGAACGAACAAACACACGCACACACAATCCACACGCACACACAAATACCAGCATAGACCCCTCCATTTCCTCCAAGCGAAACATTGAAGATGTATGACTTGTCTGCTGCTTGACGCCTGCTGTTGCGTACCTCGACAATTCCTGGAGTGTGTAACAGATGATGTGTGTATTGTGGCAGAGAACATGCCTGGCATGGCTCATGACCATGTGTTGCATAGCCCTTCAACATCAAGGAGATGGTCCTGCAAGATGAAGAAAAGGTTCTTCAAGACTCTAACTGATTAGACAATGCTGCATAACCAGGTTATATGTGCATTATTCAGCCTCTTTCTCTGTATTTGGCCAACATCTGCATCACGTCACTTTCAATTTTTTTAGTTGTGCTGCGTTTGGACAGCACAACAATTTAATTTAGAATGGATCAGCATCCTATGATTTAATGAGAGCAATTTGAAGACTTGCACATCTCCCAAGACAGCAGTAAACATTTTGTCTCTGACTAATAGATACTGTGGTCTCATACAGTACATTGATTTTAAATTGGACCGACTGATTGGTTTATAATTCACATGGGGAAAAGTTCAGGGTCCAACCAATCAGTTGTATATTCACTAATCAGTTGCCTGAAGGAAGAAAGTACAAAGTGAGATGGAGAAGGAAAGAAAGCTGCCTACGGCAGCACCGCTATTCGGTTGACTGCATCATTTTATAGATCTGTCTTTGCTGGCTTTGATTGACAGCTGACCAACTATGTTGGCAACCTTGCAAGAGTTCCCCACTCCTACATCTTTCACAGACACATGTCAATGACCTTCAATTTCAAACGCCAAACCAAAATATCGACTGAAAGCATCCTTTTATCAGGTGCCAGTCTCAGAGTATTTCCCTTTCAGAAAGCATAATGCAGAAAGCATAACAGGTCAGGCTGTTTGCTGCTTCCATGAATCATTCTCTGATCTTTCAACCCTTGCGTTGTTTCAGTAACGGCTGATGAAGTAGTCTAGCCCCATGAAGTGGGGAATCTTGTTTAGCTTGGTCAAGCCTTCCTGACCTCTGAAATTCATGAATGACATATTTAAAACTCTTTCATACACTGCAAATCCACACAGACCTGTTATTTTTGTCAGATTCTCTTTGAACTAGAGCATAGAAGAGCAAAAATATTACAACCTGCTCTCGTGCATTTTGAACGAAGGAGAAAGAACTGCAGAGAAACTGTTCTTTGTTGACGGGGAACCTGTCTTATCACTGAATGAGAAAGACAGGTTCTTAGAGGGTTCTGTTTCTTCGCTCTACAATGGAAGTCACATCAGACGAACGAAGGTCAACATTGTGTGTCTGGAAAATATAGAGCTCAGTAAGTCAGCCTCAGAATGCTTCCAAAAAACGTTATCACTGTCTGCCCACATACATGTGTCTATTCATATCTGTCATTCCTGTCCCTTTTTCTTTTAACTGTCCATCTCTGCCTATTGTGCTTTTTATTAGCCTTATCTGATGTCTACCTGACTCTTCGTCTGCCTTCCTGCCCTCCCGCTCTGTCTCTCCACTCTCCCAGATCTAAACATGTCAGTCTTACTCAATAAGTGTCCAAAGGTCCCCTATGAGGTATCACTCCCAGAGCCTGTTTCATCTCCAAACAGCTTGCTTGAGATCACATGCATGGCTTTGAAATTGCTTCAAAATAAAAGCAGCTACAAAAGTACCCGTTGTGGTAGTATAAACAATTCGAACAAGGCTCACACATCCAAGGCTGCCAGAGGATTTATTTTAATAATGAGATGGAGAGATGCCCTGCGCATATCACAGCTTGGGCTTTGATTTATGCTGTTGAATGAGGTGATGCCGTAATTTGTGCACGAGGGGAAAACACACACAGCTATTTAGTGATAGGATCCAGTTCTGTTCAGTGGCCCTCTCCCAGCCCATCTGGCTTCATTTACAATCCAGTTGGAGTCACACACGAACATTATACTTGGCTGTCTTCAATTTTATTGGTCAGCCTTGATTTATGACCATCAAAGTCCAAAATAATTGGCTGACACTCGATGTCTTTTATAAGTCGTGTTCAGGGGGCAAAGCTTCAGCAGCAAGAAATGCTGGAAAATGAGTGTAAAGAGAAGGAATGCATGACGTGATGCCTCGAGAAGGAGCAGTAGACAGAGCAACAGATTTTCTACTTGTGTATTTTTACAACAGGCGCCTCCTTGGCCAGCTATGTACGGTCGTGCCAAGTACTTGTGTACACAGCGGTGGCCAGGTCATGTAACTTCTAGATGAAAAACAACTTTGCCAGGATAGGTTCAATGACAAGAGAAAACACAGAATTACAGAGAGGAGAAATTGTTTAAAGCTGGAACTAGAGGAAATTACAAAAGAAAAAAAGTCTTGCGGAAATGAGTGTCATATTTTAATGTCTAAATCATTGAAATAATTACAAAGTGTTTCTGAAATAGTCACGTTTGGAAGCCTCAATTACAAGGATAATGCAGCTATTGTACATATTTTACCATTTTCAAAAAAGGACTGTTTTGGACAAATCCGTTAAAACAGCGTCTAGCCTAAAGCTAGCTAGCTTTCAGCTTCACTTGGGAAATGAAAGCTTATTAGCCTAGCTTGCTAACTTTGACACTCACTACCGTAGAATTGACTTTTTGTTTATGTTGTGGTTGTTTGTCCTACATTATACAAAAAGAGGGTCTTGCCAGCATCAGTAGTCTATCTTACATGGATCCAGGGTACTCAAACGTAGTCCTGTAAGCTCAGAAAAAAATAACCCATTTTAAGCCAATCCCTAACGTTTTACTGACCCTAAGTATTTTTGTTGACCAAACTTAACAAGTTCTGTTTTAACATTTACTAGATAGTGTACCTACCCGATGTGAGTCAAGTGAAGATGTAAAATGGACATGCTTTTGTGTGAGGTGGGCATGTTTTTTCTCCCATCTTGGAATGCTTTGTGGACTAGCATGACCCTCCCATGCAGTGCTGTGGTGGAAGGTCTGGCAAAATGAGACTAGGTATGAGTAGGTGTTGCGTTATTGTGTCTGTGACATACCTGTGTATTGATGCTGCAATACTGCTGGTCACATGCTGGTACACAACCAAGACTTAGATATTACAGTATACCTTCCCACCGGTTTTGTAATTCTGATTTTAAAAGGGTTAAATGTTTTTAATAAATATGGCATGTATTGATTCATATAAATGCATTTCAAAGATAAACAGATAGAATATCTCAGTATTATTTAATCTTGCAGCTGATGGCAGATTCTAATTAACAGAGCTTAGGGTGGTTTTAGAGCGCACACTTAACTCATGATGTGAATTTTATGAGCTACTGTATTCTTCCAGCAAATTAATCGTAATGAGCGATGGAGGATTTGAGAGAGCTTGTTATTCAAGTGTTTCTGTCTTTCCAATGAGACAATGCAGCAAAACAGCAGTTCCTTCTCAATCACAAGTCTACAAAACATCCTTGAAAACTCAAACTACAGAAAAAGTTGCTTTGTTTCTCATTCTGGAATGGCAGAGAAACTTGAATGACAAGGGAAAAAAAGTAATAAGCCAACAGAAAGAGAGCGGACGAGCTGAGCAAAGCAGCTAGACCCATTTTATTTCTTTTGCCTCCATCTTTTTTTAGTTTTTGGAAGGCAGCCTAAAAATGTGCCTGTCGCAGATGTTTGGACAGAAGGTGTTTGCATGCTGTTCATTTATACACTGCCATACGGGACACAGTATGACCACCACAATAACCAGTAAGTAACACTCTCCATGTGTACAACGCCTCGCCAACTTCTACCTTCTGTTTTTGGAGGGAACGTGTACCCCCGTGGATTGAGACGTACCTTGAAGCTCCTGACTTGCCCCTCCGCCACTGATAATGACGCCGCGATGGTAATGGATTTTGCATTAGCGATCGGTTTGGGAGGGAAAACAAACCGTTTTTACCGTGCCTCTGCCGAATATCTTTGTGCGAACGCGTGCACAGGTGTAAACATCTGTGCATGCACAGATTGCTGTAGACCAGAGCTTGTCAAAACTCCCACACATGCAGACTTCTTCATGAGATGGTAGCTTTGCTCTGCTATGCTCTACTGCAGAAAGCTACCCGGGCCATCTGTCATTCTACCCATAAAGGTGAACAGACTGTGTGCCTGAACCAGTTCCAAGTTTCTCATGCTACCACTCCCACTACATATTGCAGGGGTACAGTATCCCTGTTAGCAGCTTTATGCTCCATATTTATCAGTTTCAGCAGTTTGTCAGAGTTCTACCATCAACAGTGCTCCCTCTCAAATGACCGCAAAATACAACCCTCTCATGAACACTGAAATATTGAAACATCCAGCATACCTAAGTTGAGTATGTTGATTGTCCAGAGTAATGAATGAAAAAGACAAGGGTCTATAACATGGTTTATCTAGTAAATGAAAGGTGCAGTATGGAAGGACACTTGTCTGTATGTGAATTACACACGGCTCAGGTGTCCATCTTAGTGAACCATTTGTCATGTGTTTGTTTAATCGTCTGTCAAGCCTACAGGTCTGTTCAGTAATGCACTGAACCAGTACAGTGGAGTTGAGGCAGACTTGGGCAGCTTCAAACGTATGCTGTTTATTTTTTTGAAATCCTTGAGCCATAGTTTCCTGCTTGAAATCCTTAATTATTTAGCAGAGATGAATGAATGTTGCATTACGCTCACACAAATGTGTCATGTGGGTTCCACAATTCCCTGGACAAACACGCGTCATTTTTTTTAATTTGCCGCCTATTATTTGCACTGACTGGTTAACTGGCCCACTTTCACACAGCTGAAGGAAAATTGGCAACCTGCAATGCCCCAAACTCTTGTCCCTGCATTAATGAGGTTTAGAATTTAAATTTATGATTAAGAATAATAAGGCTTGACATTATTAAAGCATAGGTACTATTGCACCTTTTATTAATGTGATCATTTTTGTAACTACAATTTTTGATTTACTTCCCTAGTAGCGTAATTGGATCTTTATAGTAAATGTAAATGGACTTCTTTTTTATAGCGCTTTTCTAGTCTTAACGACTACTCAAACGCTTTTACATAGTACAGGAACCATTTGCCATTCACACACATTCAAACACTGTGACCGCGGCTGCCGTGCAAGGGGCCACCTGCTCATCAGATAAACATTCACACACATTTACACTCCAATGCAAAGCATCAGGGGCAACTCAGGGCTCAGTGTCTTGCCCAAGGGCACTTTGACATGGCACTGCCGTCCGATTGGCAGGCAACCGCTCTACCACTGAGCCAAAGCCGTATGGAGCTAGAACAGGGACAACAACCTGTGGTATTGAAAATAAAATTTGGCATTGAAACAACAAATGTTGGTATTAAAAATGTTTGAACTGATACATAAAACACAAACACAAAAAAGTAATAATCTCACAATCCTATTATATTATTTCACTTTGACAAATAGGTCAAAGGTCTTTCTACATTTTTTCTTGATGTCTCTGTAATTTCAGTGACAGTTTTTTTCACGCTGTCAAGATTTTTACAACATCACTGGTTTTCAGTTTCAACTTTCTGTCACTGTTTTGGCGTAGAGAGGAGGGGCCTGAGCAGAGAGACAAAGAGGGCGTGGTTTGTAGGCTTTTATACATAGGCAACTGGCGAGAAGACCACACCTCCATAGGAATCCTTACAGATGTGTTAAAACCGCATATCTGCAATGTCTTCCTCAAGTTCAACTGGAACCTCTAAATCTCAAGTAAGTCTCTGCCATTTTTTCACACAGAAGTAGGCTGGTTTAGTGTTAACTTTTAATGTAGGCCTAAGCTGGGCTGTTTTGGCAGAGGTTAGCACTGTTCTCTTAACACATCCAGGGTAAGCACATGTCAGCTAACTTGTGGCTAATTGTTGCTAAATCTGCCGCTGGGGATGTCAATCTGTCTTCTATAATCTAGCTTTTATAACAATAATTGCTGTTTTTGCTCGTGGGCGAGTCTCTCGTTCTCAGGTCTTACAAAGCCTGTGAGCAACAAACTTTTACAATAATAAAGAAATAATAAAAACTGTGTTAACGCACGATTAAAAATTGTCGGCGTAAATTAATTAATTAGTTAACGCAATAACGTGTTAACTTGCCCAGCCCTAATTTAAACTTAAGGTTGAGGTATTTTCTACTGTTTATTTACCTAGCTAATGAGAGATACAAGCAAGTCAAGTCTTGTGCATCTGCAATAACACTGGCCTTAGGAGTCCTAAAGGACAGGAATTACTGTTATTATAATTACTACATTGTGGAAGATAGATTGACATCCACGGTGGGAGACTTAGCTACAATTAGCCAAAAGTTAGCTGACTTGTGCTAAATTTGGAGAACAATGCTAACCTATGCCAAAACATCACAGCTTAGGCCTACGTTAAAAGTTTACACTAAACCGGTCTGGTTGTAAGTGAAAAAATAGCAGAAATAAACAGACTTACTTGAGATTTATAGGTTCCAGGTGAAGTAAAACATTTAG
Organism: Etheostoma cragini; assembly: GCF_013103735.1. Classification (NCBI taxonomy): domain Eukaryota; kingdom Metazoa; phylum Chordata; class Actinopteri; order Perciformes; family Percidae; genus Etheostoma; species Etheostoma cragini. The sequence continues at coordinate 12,979,364 of NC_048420.1, read as the reverse complement.
AACCACCTGTTCTGTCTTGCAAGTGTTAATCAGAGAGGTATTTAAGGTTTACCTACTAGTTTTACTTTCTACTGCTCTTCCTGTCCTGCATGCAACTGACTTCACACAAGCAGGATTGGGTTGAAAAAAATGTATAGATGGCAGATATGAAATGTCACTTCCACAGAATGACATTATAGTTGATTTTACTTCCAGTGTCATTTTTCTTTCATCACAGTCTGTTCTGAGCTCAGCGTTGAAGGGAAAAACTATTATATGCAACTGAAAAGGCTTTGCCCTGAATAACCACTGTGTCAGAAAAGTGTCTTTCAGTACTGCAGGTCTGTGAATATGCATAGTTCTGTTTTTAGTGGGAGCAAATCCAAGCAGCAGAGAATAACTCTTTGTTGAAGGAGCCAAACATCTCACTAAAATTCAATTTCTGAAACTATGTGAATAAAAGACCTCAAGCAGAAATGTGAAAGTCAGACGGTCAATGTTAGGTTCAAGGATTTCATCATTCAGGCAGTGGAAGGAAAGGTTTCTGTTGTCCAAGTCTTTGTTAGTGTTCTAAGATTCACTTATGTTAATACATTTCTTACTTTCTGATTAACAAAACCCCTTTTAAATCATGCTTAAGATGGCAATATGAAGGTTACAATATAATAAGCCTTTAGCTCAAAGAAAGTTACCAAATGTATGTGATTCCAGCACAAAAGGATGACTTGGGGCAACTTTTCTGAAGAATGCAGCTGCCACCATTTACCTTCTATTGTCTGCTTTTACATAGGGGAAGAAAAGAAAAAACAACCCTTAGAATTGAACACATTGCATTTGTTTACCCCAACATATATCTCATTGACATGCAAATGCTCCACTCTACCCACTCAACAAAAAGAAAAAATCAGTTATTAAAATTCAGGTAATGTATTCCTGTTTCTGAATTCTATTTGAGAAACGTTATTAATTTCATATATCAAGTTCGGAACGGCCATCTGTTTGCTGCGCACCGCTGCATCTCCCTCCATCTGCCCCTGAGATCCCTGTGCGTCATTCTGCCGCCAACGGCTCCAAGTTTTTATGCACTCTGGCTTTTTGATTTGTCACTCATCGCCGCCTAGGCACATGTGACCAGGGCCTGGTGGGGGCATTCGGCGCTATCAGTGATGGTGACATCCCAGGCGACTCAAGGCACTGCTGAGGACTGTGTCCAACTGTAAGCATGGCTGTCACCTCCTGACTGAACCAACTGGGGTTGCCTTTCTCCCCACTCCTCTTCCTCCAGTTATTCTCTTTACCTTACTTCCTCTTCTCTTCCCTGCTTTGTTTTCATCTTTGTCTCTTTTCTTCCTCTTCGTCTTCCCTTCTTTGTTCAACTCTCTCTCCCCACGGTGTTCTCTTCTCCAGCTACAACGCCCCTTTCCTCCCTCCCTCCCTCCCTCCTTCCTTTCTGTAAGTGGAGGAAGCAGATTGTGCAGTCGGCACAGTGCAACGTGTCCCTGCCACAGTTAATTTAGCATCTGTGCCTTCATGAATATGAATACATTTACACGTCCAGGATATAATTAGGTGGTGGAGTGTGGAGAGGGTTCATGACACTCCAGGTGGGGAGAAAGGGAGAGGGAGCGGGAGAGACAGAGATGGTAGGAAGAGAAACAGAAAAGAGATGGAAGTGGGAAAGAGGAGCAGGTAGGGGTAAAACAATCTCCAAGGCTCCGTGACCTCTGTCGCCCAGCTAAGCGCTCACATCAATCACACAGAAATGGCTGGAACTGCATGACTGAGGCGTTTACATGCCTGGCACGGAGAAGTAGATGCAGATGCAGATCCAGGCTGTGAGGCCTCTTCAGCTTCCAGCAGAATGTGCAGTTGTGATGCTGGTTGATGATCCCCAGCAGGCTGTGTTTGTGTGTGTGTGTGTGTGTGTGTGTGTGTGTGTGTGGGTGTGTGTGTGTGTGTGTGTGTGTGTGTGTGTGTGTGTGTGTGTGTGTGTGTGTGTGTGTGTGTGTGTGTGCGTGTGTTTGTGTGTGTGTGTTAGAAAGGCACAGGTTGCATATATTCAGGCTACTGGTACAAGTCTATCAAGAAGCTTCACATGATAATAATTATAATAACAAAATACTATTTATCCCAGTATCTTTACACTATGCTCCATATTGAAATAATTTTTATTGAACTCTTTGTTCACTCATGCCTTTATATTGTTCTTTTTAGAGTATGTATATATTGTGTGTATATATTAGTGTGTATATTTTTGTTTTGGTTGTTTTGTGTGTAAGCACAGTGTGAGCAACGATGCTCCAAAGAAAAATTCCTCGTATGTGTCCTCATACCTGGCAATAAAGCTGATTCTGATTCTGATTCTGATGATAAGTCACTTGAAAATATTGATGAACGTCCAGTTTGGTGGATTTATATTTGCGTCTCTATGTTTTACATGTAAATAGTTCTGTTTTACTCTGACTGGTGCTCATGTGCACTGTGGTGGTTTGCAGCAAATTGTTAAATAGAGGGAATGGAATAATAAGTCATCGTCATGGTGAAGAAGATGCTGAGGCTGTGGGTGTAACTTTTGACTTTTCCGTCTTCAGAAGTGGTCACAGGCTTTGGCTAAAGAACAAAAAAAAACAGGTTTTGCTTGGCAGGGGTCAGGGCTTATCCTCTGAGGTCAGAGCAGGGCTTGGATATTAAAGATGAGAACTGCCACATTGTAATAATCATGATTATAACACCACATGTATTCATTACATTCATATAGCGCTTTGCATGGCACTTAAAGACATTTTACAGTAAAAAGCACATTTAGCACTTTAGAATAGGGAAGCTGTAGGAAGCTAGTGGAGGTGATTTTGGGCAGGCTGATTTTGATATTTCTTGTACACTTCATTGTGGAGTTGTTTCATTAACACATCTGGATCTCCAAATAGAAGGGAGAGTGTAGCTGGGAGAACAGATTTTTGGGATTCTCTGCTGCCTCTGTGATCAGACAAAAACGGATGGTTAGATATCTGGACGGTGTGTTTATACGTGGACACGTGTATTTACTGTAATTACATGTTGTTTTTATTATTTGTATACTAAGTTTACTCACATGTGGCATAGGTGTTTATTTTTACACAAGTTTATAATGCAGATTGCTCTCATTTTGCGTGCTGCTTTGTTTGTCTCCGTACAAGGTGGTTAAGAAGCTCAGCTTGGCACGCAAGTCCATAAGTCATTCACGCTGTGTAATGCTTTATTTGCCAAAGCGCTGTGCTATTTAGGCACCGGGGAGGCACAGTCTCCAAAATGTTTAATGTTGTGTAGTTTAGCCATATGCCACTGTTTTACAGCAAGCATTGCCTGTGTCATTACACCCTGGTGCATTGGATACTTTCCATAATGGATCCATAACGAGAAGTTCCTGCAAATGAAAAGCCAAACATCTTTGGGGATGTTTGTTTAACACAGGTGTTACCCTTCAGTAAATATGATGGCGAGAGACTGGATGACAGGGGAAGCTGCCAGACAGAGGTTGGTGGGAAATTCAGAGCTCTAAAAGTGGAGTTTTGCATTCACTTGTTGTCTAGGTTCCAACCTGGCTGACATGACAAAACCACTTCTTCTAACCAGCTTTCACAGTGAGTGATTTGAATGAGGGAATGTTTTGAAGTGATACGACAATCTCCTCATCCATAAAACAACATCATTCTGGAATCAGAGATGTCCTTCAAAGTGAAAAAACAACATTGTCTTTAAGGTTAAAAGTCTGTTATAGAACCTGCACACTGTGCCCCTCTGTTCCTCGCCAAATACTCGCCAGGGGACCAAGCAAGGTAATTGATTTTGGATGCAGTCATGCAGGGGCAGTACCAGCCACCACAGATAAGAAAGAATTTCAAGTCAAAATGATGTCTGCACTATGCATACGAATCAGATCAGGCCTAATAAAATAAAGGTATTAGCGGCAAGGGAGGGAGAGAAGTAATTAAAACAGCTCACCAGGCAAAGCTCTCGCTTCGCTCTGGAGGTCTCGGTACCACGGGGTAAGTTAAAGAACTTGTAGCTTTTAACAGGAGGCGCAGAGGTCAACTGACTTTGACTTTATTAACTTTAACTTTACAACAGGGGTTCACACTAAGGTTAACTGGTGTGCATCACATAATGACAAGTTTTCCACTCTTCTCCATCATGTCACATACAGGAGTAGATCAATTGTAGTAGAATAAATTGCTTTTGTATATTACATGTAATGCACACCTGAGGTCTTCAGAGGTCCAAAAAGAGACTCAGTATGAAAGGAGGACAAACCCGGACTGAATAGACCCCAGGGTTATTCACCCAATCCACAATGTGGTTAACCTCAACAGACAAATAGTAGGAGAACACCAAGATTGCACAATGCATGATGTGCTTCCAATGGTCAAAAAACTGAGGAAGTAAATGTTGCTTTACCCAAATTATTATGGCAGTCACTCTCTGTCTTGCTTTTTAAAGCAACTCTCCTCCTCTCCTGCAACGATTTTGACACAGCAGTGGATTCCCTCAGGTATTATCGACACATAAACCAGAGACCCGTGGGGAAAGAACAGAAGTCTTTCCATACCCATTTAGAGTATAATTTCTCCGGTCTGCTAGGTTACAGGCAGCTTAATGGACCTGTGGTGACCTTTTAATGTTCATTGGATGCTTGAAAAAACACTGCTAAAGACTGTGTTACTTAAAGCATGAACATTTATCTGTCCTGCATTTGGCCCCTTTCTAAAGGTCAGGGGTCAATTTAAGTTACATAACAGCACCCTTGTATCGGTAAGGAGGTCAGGGCCATTTAGGGCTGCCCTAAATGTTTTCATCTTACTTGTCCAGCTTTCTCCTGCCGTCTAAAACGCACCCCACATCTGCACATGCATAGGGGATAGGACACAAGCTGTCTCTTTCTAGCCTCTCTCTATCAACAGACGATTGACAAGCCATTTTGGTTGTACGGGTGGAAGTCATTCTCTCTGTTTATGGTCTGTACGTTCTCTCACACACTCTGTCTTCCTCTCTTTCTCCACTCCCCTCAGGGCTTGCCTTTGAGCGTGTCCCTGGATGCTCTTCCAGTGCCTTCTTGATTTTGACCCAACTGTGGCTCTCTCACATAAAGTCTTTTTTTTTTGCATTTCTTGCTTCTCTATCCTTCTTTTGGTCTCCTATCACATTCCCTTTAAACCTACCTTTCAGTTTTTTTCTTCTGTCTTACCCCTCTTCTCCTCACACTTTGGCATGTTGTGTCTTGGGATAAAGCATAAAATACGAATTACTAAACAGTTCCACATACTTTTAGAAATCTGGATGCCTACTATCTCAAATAACTCTCTTAGATAAGGCCAAGGATGATTGGGAATGTCTTACTGCTTGTCTACCGAATCTCTGGGATCTCCGTTTTCTTTCTTTTTAAATCATGACGCCATTGATGTCAAATCATCTTTCAGCAGTGTGTCAAGTGCAACACACAGTACTGGATATTCCCATCCAATTAGAATGAATTCGGCATTGGTGACATGAACAATAATAACTGTAACTACAGTGAAATTGTATTAAACTCAGTTAGTGAGGACTAGATGAGGACTGTATTTAAAGCTGATTTTGGTTTCCAACTTTGCCCCAGGTGTGTCTGTTAGAACATGGACGGAGACAACTTTTCTCTTTTGATGCTTTATTACTATCAAGCAACAGTACAAGTAGTGGGTAGTGGCCGTGTGTGTGTGTGGGTGGTTCTGCAAAGAAATTAAAAAAACTTGTAAAGGCTATCATACACAATGCATAGGAATCATATATACTGTATGCTAGCAAATAATAACAATAAACCCACTTTTAATTCCATTATCTTAATGCGGTGTATTTGTAGCATGTAAATAATGCACCTAAAATAAAAACGTGAGCAAGGGCGTTCAACAATCGCCATTGTGTTGACAGCTAACAGGTGAAGAACACAAACAACAAAATCACTAGCTAACTTACTTTTAAATTTGCAATAACTGTAGACCAATACAACTACAGGATCAAATGAACTGACAACATAGGTTGTTTGACTTACAGTTCTCAAGGACACACACACGCATTCTTAACTGATTATCCTCCGGGCAGCTAGTCTCTTTTTCCTTTCTTTCACTTTTACTCCGTGTGGTGTGCCCGCTTGCAGTCTAAGCCGCCTGTGAAAAGGTAAGTAGAGAGAAAGAAGTAGAAAGAAGAGTAAAAGTAAAAAGTTGCCACAAAAATAAATAGTAAAGTAAAAATATCTGAAAATCTACTTGAGTACTGTAACAAAGTATTTGTACTTTGTTACTTCCCATCTCTGTCTATATGACAGCGTAGATGGACTTCTTTTTATCCTTACTGGATTGTACTGTATCTGCTGGCTCCAAATCAATCCAATCCAATTTATTCCGTCCTTCACCCTCGCCGAGTCATTTACGCCTACTCTAATTTCCGTATCATTTAATTCTGCTCCCTATCTTCATCTCCCCCATTTTCTCCTGACACTACATTTAGAGTTCAGATCTAGAAGAAAAAGGACAAAAAGAAGAACTTAACTGAAAAAGTTGCCAATGAGACACATTCCATGGTTTGTAGCTACACAATGGGTGAATGCAAATTCAGGAGTTGAGACAGGTGACTGGTGAATGTCACCTTGACTTTCCTGCAGATTTGCAGTTAAAATCTAATTGTTTCCAATCCCTCATACGGCAAAGTCAATCATAGTCAGTCCCAAATTTGTAGAAATCCTAAATTGAAGTTCAATGAATTGTAAAGTACCGCAATCCCAATCCACCATTGCTGGAATATTAGAACATTAGTTTCTTGTGTTATTACAGTATAACAGTAAGCATTTCCTATTAAGTTCTGAACATACATGTTAATTTGGGGACAGTCCAGCCAGTCCAAGAACACTTAGATGACCTCCAAAAGTTGCTCCTTTGTCTTGCAAGAGAGTGAAGTTGCCAAGTCCCAGTCTTGTGTGCCCTGCGAGCGAGCGCGAGGCCTGCCAGCAATGCCAGTTCATAGACGGGCAGGAGTTCTGAAGGCCATCTGGGAAAGCTCCAGGAGGATCTTGGGAGCGCACAGCGCTCTGAAAGTGCAGCATAATCATAAACACAAAGGCACAACCACATGAACAGGCACATGCACACACCGGGACTCGGAAAAGTTGCAAACACGTTACGAGCTTTCACTTAAGACAGAGTCTCAATATACCAGATAAATCGAACTAATGGAAAATGAATTAAAAAATTCACTTTGAAAACACATTAGTGAACTAAACTTATACTCCTTATGTACTTTGGCTTTCCAGAGCACTTTGGTTGTGTTCTTCTGCAGCTTTAACCCAAAAAACCTTCCCTCAATAGGTTTATCACATGAAAATGATTCAAGGGATGAAAGAGAATTTTTCAAATGCCAAACTCAATTGATTTCTCTGAATGGTCAATTTAAGCGGTACTTAGGACTGTATTGCTTTGAAGTCTTTGAAATTTTAATGATGACCTTGATTCTTGTGTGAAGCACTTCAATGGTTCTCGCTGGTGTTTAAAGGCCTCAGCACATAAACGACTAACGTTTGGATTCCAATCACATCCCCAAGGACACCAGTGGGTGGTAGATGTGGTAATTAATTACTGAGTGAAGATGTAAACATTCTTTTAGAAGTCACATTTTAAGTAAACTGGTTGTGTTTGTTTTACCTTGATGAGCTGATTTGGATTGCCTGACATCTGAATTTAAAGGAAACACTAATGCCAAATAGATTTAACAGCACAGAGACAAAGACACCACAACTGCTTCTAAATTGTAGATTTATTACCATGTGTGTCTGTTGGACCCATATATTGTGCTGTGTGAACTGTAAGTCTGTTTATTTTCCATCTCTAAAATAACTGATTTAAAGCACTGGTGTGTTTAAATCTAAAGCCTACTCTCTCATCTCTTTCTCTCCCTCAAAGGATCTATTCATCACGCAGCACTGTGGTCAATGTTACACCTAATGTAGTCAATAATCGTAATGGTGTGATCAGTGCGGCCCCCCGTGAAATGGCTGCACAGCTGTGACTGCTTTATTTGACTGGTGGGAAAGCTGGAGGAGGCGAAGAGGAAAAAGATGAGAGATTCTAAGGGGTACCAGAGCAATATTAGATCAAGGGATGGCTGGATGGAGAGACATGGATGGATGGGTGGATGGGTGGATGAGTAAGTGATGGAGTTTGTGAAAGGCATGCATGGAAGCTTAAGATTTCATTTAGAAAAGTGAAGAGGCAAAGTCTCTCTTTTACAGTGTAACAGATGGGAGGATTGATGGAATTATGGGAGAGCAGAGGTGATGACGATGGAAGGGTATAGGAAAGGGGGGGATGGAGGACTCTTAAAGCTTAGTGGCATCCAGGCATCCCAGAGGAAGGAGATTAATGGCGTGTGCCTCTCTGTCACAGTGGCACTTTGTGCCAGGCGCCCCCTCGTAAAGCACACCCACCACATCTGGCAAGTGTGGGGCTTGGGGCACCGACCCTTCTCATCCCTCTCTTTCTGTGTTTCTCTGGAGGTAGAAAAGTTACTCTTGGCACAACTATACTGTGTGTGAACTAGAAATTGTAAGTCTGACAAATAATTTGTTATCTGTGTTTTATCTGTGTCCCTGAGAGGACCATCTGATATGTCATTATGAGGACAGCTTTCTTCACCAAGTTCCTTTGTGTTCACCAGATGTATATCTGTCAATTAAAGCACTTAGTAACCAACCTATTGGTAAGGGTGTTCCATGTTTCCCTCGTGTACACAGTAATGCAATCACCTTGTTAGTCGCTGATAGGATTGCTCTCATGTTGAATACAAATGAATACAAACAAGTATATGGTTTTGGTTGTAGTGCACAGCTCAGGCTATCGTCATCAAATCCTCTGCATTCATTCCAATCACATCTCCAACAACGTTTATGTAAACCTGACTTGCTTTGCCAGACATGTTTTGGAGGATCTACTGCCTTGATTACATTTATTGCCAACATGTTTCCAGTCAAGGAGGAGTGGCGTTCTCATGCTGCATAGAATGTTATAGGGAGTACTGTAAGTCAGGGTAAATAGTGGCATTTCTGAAGCACAGTGTTGAAACCAAGGCTGAAACATGCCTGTGTGTAGGCAGAGATGCACGGAGGTTGTTGTGTGGCTGTTTCTTATATACTGTACTTTGGACTGAACTTTGAGGCCTCTCAAAACATGGCAATGCACAAATCACTCAGTTCTACATGTACTGTATTTCTACCACATGAGGTTTGCAAAGATGTTTAATGGGAATCTTCTAAGCATAATTCCAGTTTGAGACAAGGGTTTGAACTATGCGTCCTATGTGCTGTTAGGTTGAGCCTACACTTTGTTAAAGTTAGGGAAATATCCCAGTTTTGGTTAAACATTGAAAGAACCCATGCAACTTCTCAAACTTGAAGTCAAAATGTAACTAAGATCATCTTAACCTTACTCGAAGTGTTACTTTGCGAAGCTGAAGTTTTCTTACTTCAGATGTTCAGTATGAGCTGTTTGTGCTGCTCTACTGGCTTCCAGCTAAGCCAAGTGCAACTTAAAGATTTTAACTCGGAAAGCTGTTTGACACCAGCCAAATGGCAACTCAGAGATTTGAACTGAATGCTGTATGAGAGGTGTTGAAATGTTTTTGGTTGGCGGTGAGAGGTGAGCAAAGGGCAACGTGTATATGAATGTATCCGTGTTTGTGATGGTTTTGAGATTTATAGCACAAAAACAGTATGTAGCAGGATGTGTTACTGAGCACTGAATGCGTGTGCCCTCGCAGCCATGTGTGTGTAACCTATTACAGGGTTGGAGGCGATCAGTCTCTGGTGGATTACTGTCGGTGCCGGAGAGCGGGTGCGTTTGACGGATCGACCTCCACCACACTCGGGACGCTGCGTTCCTACACAGATGGCGTAATTAACGGGAGGCGAGCCAGGGAGGGAAATTTATCTTTGATCAGCACCTTCGCGCCAGATTGTCATCTATGTTAATATAATGATAGCATCAGTGCGCATGCGTGTACACACTCACATGCACACACAGCAAGAGATGGATGGTGATAAAATAGAGTCTAGGCAGCAGTCAGCCCTGAGGATATAGGGTTACACACACACACACACACACACACACACACACATACATAGAGTCTTCTGCTAATCCTTTGTTCACGGCATGGAACTGCATTCCCCCGCTGTGAGGAGAGCTGGGTTGATCTGTAGAGGGTGCCTCAGACAGAATCACACAAACACACACACACACACACACACACACACACACACACATACATACACAGACAAACGCACGCACGCACACAAACACACTCACACACACACTGTATTTTGTAAATTTGTACGCGACGATCAAGATTGTTTCACTTGAAAATGCCACTACAGAGTTAAACGACTCTGTTTTTTTGTCTTGAAAATATAATTTGAACATACAAAACAAACTCCTACATGACCGATTTTGTGAGAGTTTCTTCTTCTGAATTTAAATTTTGTCTTGAAATTTCATTAACTGGAAAATTATTAGATGAATGCAACGCGAGCAAAGCCTAAACACTTTGGTTTGTGCGTGTGTGTGTGTGAGTGTGTGTGTGTGCGTGTGTGTATAATTGTTGTCACAGATGAGCTCCGCCACGTGCATACTTTCACCCCAGTGAGATATTAAGAGTAATGGCGTGTAGGTGTAATGGCATGTGCCACAACATCTGGGCTATAGGGCAGCCGGAGGGGGGAAGGGGGAGGGGGGTGGAGAGAGAAAGAGAGAGAGAGGTGGTCTACAAGGACCATACACGCTGTGGAGGTAGGAGGATAGATGATAGTAGGATTATAGATGTAAAGTGAGGAAAAGGAGAAGAAAACTGGAGTCAGAAGAAGTTTTGAGGCGATGGGAGTAACTGAGGGAGGAGGAGAGAAGAGATGAAATGACATAAGGGGAACAGGAGCGTATTGGTGAGCTTTTCCAAACAAACCGACTGGCAGACAGAAAGGTAGGCAGACATGCAGACAGTCAAAAAACGCAGACAGACAGACAACAGGGAGAACAAAGGCTGTGTTCCTCTGCCTCGCTCTGCTGCTTCCCAGTCCATCTGCTGTTTCTGCACACAGCCCCCGATCTGTTTCACACTCATTTTCAGCTATCTCCATCCTTTCCTCCCTCTCCATCTCTCTCCCTGAACTCTTCTCCCTCAGAGTACTCACACGTACGTTTTGCTCATTTTCATCCTCAAATGTACCATTTTTCTCCGTTTCCTCTTTTCCTCCATGGTTCATTTTCCTCTTGACTTCCATGTTTCATTTATGTTAGTGTTTGACACCTGAAAATAGTGTATGACAACCATCGACCTTCCATAAAGTATATGATAAATCGTAAAAAAATCTAGTTCAAACATTCATTAAAAATCTGTACAATAGAGTATGAGTGTTGAAAAATGACAACTTTTAACATTTCTAAATAAATATTAGACCTGATCACCATGCCTAAATAGTCTTTAAGTGTAGTTTTTGTATCATGTATTACAATCTCAAATAGTTTGAGGATTTTAAATGATTACTTTCGGGCACATAAAGACAAAACCTGAAGATGGCACAGCATAAGATAACTAGGTCACTAGGTGCATGGTGGTCTAGATTTTTAGAAAGTGTAGAACTACAAGAGGATTGACAAATGGATCGAAAAGATAGTCTGAGTTGAGTTGGCAAAAAACATCATTAAGGCCCTGAACAGGTCTTTACATAGTATTGGATTCTTACTCTGAGTAAAGGGGGTCTCATGTAAATACACGGTTTTCAAACTTTACCTCACATTTTTGCTTATTTAGTCATAGATGTTTAATGTTATAGAAAATATTGAAATTGGAAGACACGTTTTCAGGGTTTAAGGTGGACCACTTAGAGCCACGATGTGAGCGAGATACACACACTATATTGTGCAAATAAAATACAATGTATGAACAAAATAGTAGTGTACACAAGTCATTGGAGAAAAGATCAATTTATTGAGGGAAAAATTCTCCACCAATAACTACCAACAATTTAATATTGATCTTGTTTCCTCAATATATTTATTTCCTGCAATATAGTTTTATGTTCCCCCAAGCTCTTGTTCTTTCAAGAACACCATGTTTCGGGACGCTTCAGAGATTTTTCTGCTTTGAAATTATATGTAGTTCCAATCAGGTTTCTTTTAGTAAATTTAAGTTTATTCCAAAGTATCACATTGAATATGTCAGTCAAGTATGTCACACATTCTTCCTTCTTTTTAAATGACTACCACATGCTTGAGGAAGAAAAGAGAAAGCGTGTAAAATCCTTGGTACGAGAGGAAAAAGAAGAGCAACAACTATTTCCTGCTGACAATAACAGGCACAGCTGTGCATCACTGCCCTAAAACATCCTTCTGTTGAACACCTGAAACCAAAGTTGCCTGTGCTGGTGGACATGTTTGTAGTAAATTATAAGACACGTTTTCAGAAAAGCGTGAAAAAAAGTTCCCACATTTGCTCATTTACATACATAATTGTTTTTAGAGGTTATATCAGAATAGGTTTACATGATTTTCATTTTCAAAAAACACCATACACATGTTGTATTGCATATTGCTGCAGCTCCTCTTTTCACCCTGTGTGTGAAGCTCTCTGTTTTAGCTACAGAGTGAGGCATCTCACTTCTGTTCCACCTTTGTTGGGAGTTGCACTTGCGTAGTAGGAAAGGACAACCAGCCATTAAGTAGTGTAGGAGGGCGTGACACGCTTGTAGCTAGGCGAGCGTTATAACGTGTATTATAAAGTGACACACTTTTGTCAGAAGTAGTGTTTGGAGCAGTATATGAACAGAGTTTTCTATTGGAGGTGGTAAAACCCTCTGGGGTGGTATTTGGGCCTATTAACTTTGTAAACCTATCACATGCACAAAAAGATATGTATCACAATAAAGCAAAGGGAAATGCTAAAAAGCATATGAGCACTTTAAAAAAAATCTCAAGGTAATAAATGTAAAGGTCATGGGGGGCATTGAACTAGAATAGAAAAGATGAATACGTTTATATTAGTTTTGTTATAAATAGAAATAGTAAAGTTCACCTTGTATAGTTGGTGTGCTACATGGATCACACCCATAGTTTTCAAACAACACTAAAAGCTTTTATCAAACTTTAGTCACACAGCACACAAACCATCCTTTAATGTGATGAGCAATAGCTTGTGTGTGTGTGTGTGTGTGTGTGTGTGTATGTGTGTATGTGTGTGGAGAATAGGAAGCTTTACGCATACAAATGTCTGCATAATAACAGGTCAGAGTAATACAGCCTGCTGTGCCTGTACATCTGTGTATGTATGTACACGCAGATGGGTATTTACATGCTTTTGCATGCACATGACCTCTCGCATCATTTAGTCGCTGGTGACTCTCCAAACAGGGCCGCCCCAACAACAGCCTATAATACAGTGCGCAATAATGGGAGATTTGCTTTCATGAGCTAAGCTCCGGGAATCTTTGGACCTCCCATTTAGAATCAACAGGAGTTTGGCACAGTTCCTGCACAGGTGCAGACTGAGAGGGGGGTGAAAGGAGCAGTGAGAATTGGTCCTGCAAACAACATTCAACATCTGTGTCAATGGTTGTTGCACAAATGTTCACCAATAAAACAGAGCAAGGGGAAAGGAGAGAGTCAAACAGATAGAGGGGGATGAGGAGGAAAGCGGGGATTCAACATCTGTCAGTGTTGGTTATGTTTTTCACTAAATTGAGAGGGAAACTGAGAGAACAGGATCTAGGAGCTTAAAATAGCTGAGAAAGAAAGTTGGTGGCTAGCCAAGCCAGGATGAAGCAATCTACTTCCAGCTGTTGTACTGTTTGTGTATTAGAGTGAGGACAGGAGGAAGGGAGGACGGGGAAAGTAAGAAGCTACTGAAGGTGGGGATGTAAAGCGGGATGACGGCAGAGGAAGGCTAAAGTAGTAAGCCATAAAAACCAGGAAGTAGTGAAGACACAGGTTGGAGTTATGAATCGGAACTACATTACTGACGGTAGGACAGCGTGTTACTCTCACCTTGAGCATAACAAAACAGTCATATTGTCTTAAGTCTGATCTCACTGGTCCAAATCCATACTTACTTGAATCTCACATGTCCACAATAATGATGTGTTTAAGTTAAGTAAGTAAATCCATGTCCAAAACGTTCCCGTACCAGCAAATATCTACACCCATGTGTCATATGCAAGGTCGTGGAGGGCTGGAGCCTGTCCCAGAATGCATTTTGCAATAGGTGAGGTGCATCCTGGACAGGTCACCAACAACTGTGATCGTTTATCACCAAAAAAAAGTTAATGACATAAAAAAATATAGTGGATAATTTTGTTTTTCGGGATGTGCGTCCAATGTCCTTGAACGATAGCGTGAACAGATTAATCCATTTGGGGGAAACAAATTATTATTGACAAATAACACCATTTCTTATTTTTTGTTTTTAATAACCACTTCACTTGAATTCACTTCAAAACTGATTTATCCTTCACAAAGGCACAATTTAATCCAATATTGATTCAAATTCTTTTATCACTTACAATAACTTCTGAAAAACATGGTTTTGTTCGACAAAGCAGGCAGGACAAGTCAAATTGAAAAGATCGCCTTGCCTTTCTGCAGTAGAGATATTTGATAAATAAGTAACTCCAGTGTATTTCATGGAAAACTGGGTTCCACCACTGACACTCTTTTGACATTATGTCCTTGTTCATTTTTTTGTTGACACCTTCTGTCAGTTTTGGCTGGTTCTTTTATCTAGCCATGAAATGTGGCTTCTCTGTGTGAATGTGAATATTTTTGTATGTTTTACCACTTTTTGCTGCATAGATAAGTGGCAGTTTTAGGGGGGGATGTTTCTTATGCTGAAATCAACAAGCTTTTGAAATTTGCCAAATTGACAGGCTTGAATAGGGAACTGAACAGGTGGAAAGGAATGCACTCTTAATGTGATTGCATGTGTCAGAATGAAAACCAAAGCTTTTTTGTCATGAAGTGGCAATTTATTTGAGATGTTTAATTTTACAGTCAGAGGGCTGAAAAAAAAGCCGTTGGGTAGACTTAATGGAAAAAACATGGTAGCCATTGACAAGAACACATCTTCTTTTAATGTGTCTTCAAATACGTTTTTATTTGCACCACATTTTTAATGAGGTCACTCCAACAAATCAATACATACAATCAATGTCATGTCTTTTGCTGGAGTCAAACTGTTGTTGTCTCCAACTCCTGAGCTTGCTTGGACTTATTTTCAACACCCAGCCCGATCCTCATTTTTTTGGTCTCAACTCACTTTCAACGATTTTCTCTTTTTTGAGTACCTTGCATTGACAACACCAGTAAAGATTGCTTCCTGGCTGTTATCCATGCATAGCAAGTGCTGGCACAATGTTGTGGATTGCACCCAATGCATAGAAAGTAGATTTTATCGTTATCTTTTGTGGAGAGTTTTGGAATCTGTCAATTCTGATAATGACAACCGTCTTTTGTAGTCAGAGAAAAGGTGTGTTCTTTTGTTTTGTTTGGATTTTCTAGCAGTTTCTGGCAGACCAATATTCGTCCTTTATTTGTGTTTTTTCAGTTCATTTTAAGAACAATAAAACTACAAGGACAAAGGAGATATTTGTTTTTCAAAACCAATTGTAATGCAAGAAACAACGTTGTATTTTTAACACCTTTCAAGATAAGCAAGGCAAATAGATGTATTTTGGGTTGTGAAGTTATTGAGTGGCCAACTGAAGCTTGTTTGTACTGGTAAGTTGGATGAAAGCGTATGTATCTGGTGCGTGTTGTTAAAAAATGAGCAATCAACCCAACCTCTATACACAAAGTAAAGATCATTTGAGTTATCAAAGTGGTTGAAGGGTCAGATTATATGCACACATATGCAAGTGTGACAATAACATTCACATTACTGTATGTATGTGAAGCTTCAATTATATTTTTCTTACTTTGTCCTTTTGTACCACTTACTAAACATACTAATGTACTAAAATGCATATTCACAGCTCCATTTTGCAGGTTTGTTGCTGCTTTGTCAGAATGTATCTTCTCGTCAAGATTCCTAATGGCACAAATAGTAAATGGGTGCCCCACACAGATTAGTTTAATGCATAACCTCTCACAATTAGAAAGATCTAGGGACGCAGCTCTCTTTAAATGGAGAGAATGAGGCGAGTTCATTGTATGTGTTTATAAAAGTGAATTATGTCATGGGGTCTTTTAGGCAGTTACTCCTTCTGCATATACTGCAGATCCAAGTTGCAGGCTTGTATGCTGCTTCATCCCTTTTTTTTCACACACACAGAGTTGTGTGAGCACATGCTTTTCAGATGCACACACACACACTCTCTCCTGTCTTCTGCGCAGGCTATTAACCTGTCTCCTTTCTGCAGAATCTCTATAATTTGTCCGTCAATTATTAAAACTCTACCTGCTGGCACATAGCGAGTGAAAAATTCCCTTGACCCCCAAAAAGGACTGACTGCTAACTCACATGGGCTAATGCGAGTGTGACGTCCTGGGTACTGCAGGTTTGACACTGGGCCCAGCACACTGAGTGGATAATTGTATATGCGAAGAGAAGGGTGGGTGAAATGGAAGGGCTGGTGTTTGCTTAACAGTACGAATTTCATAAAAAATTGGCCACCAGTGGTGTTACTGTTATTAGGGACAGTCATTTCATCTACTTTACATATCGTACAGTAAAGCAGCCTTTTTTTGTGATCAGTTGTTTTATTTTTTTTACATATTAAGAAATAAACAGTGACAATTACAACAAATACACTGTATCAAGAAGGTGTCCCAGGGCCAAGAAAAAAAAAAACAATATATATATATGTATATATATATAAATATATATATATATATATATATATATATATATATATATATATATATATATATATATATATATATATATATATATATATATATATAACAACATTTTTACAAATAATAATTAAACAGAGGAAAGACGGGAGGGAGGAAGACAAAACAACAATCTATTCCACTTTATATAGCACGGTTTTAACAAACACAAGGTTTCCAAAGTGCTGCCGAAAAAGATAACACAGACTAAATAAATAGATAACACAATAAAAGAACAATAAAATAACTAATTAAATAACTAAATAAAACAAAAAATATAAAATATATATAAGGTACAACACATGCAGAAACAGACACACACACAGACAGGAACAAGACAACCACCTGCGCAAGTTAGAGGTCATACTCAGAGTCAGCAATGCACCGCCACGTGTCCAGAGTCTTCCCTGGGGAACCATTTATCAACGACGTGGACAGTTTCAAATAGACCACATCCAGGTAGGAAAGGGTCTACGTGCATAAGGATGGGTCGTGTGGCGTTTTCCAACAGGTCGGAATCATCCTCTTTGCAACTGTAACTCCAGCAGCCACAGCACGTTTCAGAGAGCTTAAAGACTGACAGGTCATTCAGAATCCAGACCTTAACAGTAACAGGCACAGTAACAATAAACAAGGCAGAGATTTTGGATGCAATACTGTTCCAGAACTTACCAACGGGGGCGCACTCCCAGACCATGTGTAGATATGTGCCTTGTGCTTTGATTGTGCAGAAAGTACATAACGGGCTGTTAATTATTTTCATGTGACGCACGGGGTTGAGAAATGTCCTATGAATGAAATTGTAGTGAATCTGCTGATGATCTGGATTGCGAGATACTTCTGGAATGACCATACATCATGCCAGTTGAGATCGATACCCAGGCCTGGGCAATCACGTGTCCAGATCCTCTCAATAGGAAAGGCAGAGCGGCCAGATACCACCAAGAACTGATAAAGCCTAGACACCACACCACAGTTTTTAAGCTGAACATTAAATAACTTCCGAATAGGATGAATGGGCAAATGCCTCTTGCCAGGGGTTGCCATGTGCCTTGACTGCCCACCTTAACTGCAGGTAAAAGAAAAAGAAGGAACCTGTTAGATCAAATGGGTTATGCAAGTCAGAGAATGGTAACAAGCCAAATTTGCTAAAGACGTCTTTCAGACAACAAACTTCCCTTTGTTCCCATTGTGGGGCTGTTGTAGGCCTCCCACCAATCAAGAGTGCTGTATTATTAAATATAGGGGAAAAAGTGTGCCAGTTACAAGCTACAGGGCAGTATGTTTCAGCTAATCTCCAAGTCTTGATAAGATGTGAGATAATGGGGCCAAAGCGTAGTTGGTACAGTTTGTTAGAAACATTGGCAAAAAGAACGTCATGGCGTGAACTAGGTTCTGTCATGGGATCTTCTAAGGTATGCCAGCAAACAGATGTATCTGGATTAAACCAGGTGAGGAGGGGCCTCAATGCAGCCTCAATACAGAGGCTCGAGTCAGCTTTCCCGTTTCTCCAGCAGTGCCTCTGCAATGGCGTCTGTATCGCCGCATTGGAGTTTTTTCTCATTTGCCATTCTGCTTCAAGTAGCTCTAAAGAGCCCAAAGTGGTAAAATATCAAAATTGGAACCATATAAAACAACTGTTTGACAAATGTGGGCCAGGAGCTACACCTTAAGCCGCAATCTCTGTCCAGCCAATCAGGTGACTCCCGGAGCCTTGATATTTAAACAAAGACACTAGGAGTGTCCCTGAAAGACACAATGTCATTGATACACACAACCTGAATCAGGCGGAGCAAAAAGAAGAGACAACGTGAATGTGTACATCTGGAGGTTTAAACGACTGCAGCTGCTTTCACATACTCCTAATGTCGTTGGCTCTTTTTTCCTCTTTCCATCTTTTTTGTTAGTGGCTCACAATACAAACAATGAGGTGCTTTGCATTTGATGAAAATATTAATTATCACTCACTTCCTGAGAGAGGGGGGGTAGTAAATTAATAGATAATTAAAATAATAGAATTGTTTGTAACACACTTTTTTATTGTAGCAGTGTCAAGTGTGCAGGAAGTTATTGCACCCGTAAACCCACAACGTGTGGTTTTGTTCGGGTTTAGTACTCATTTAAAAACAAAAATATAAAGTCTTGGTGAGCTTTATGCAGTAGGTGCTGGTAGGTGGGTTTTCAAATTTTTTTCCGGTTTATCAATCTTTGCAAATGTTTGTATCTGTGTTTAGTATTATACTTTTGTGTGATTGTGTGCATTTTCAATGTTTGTATTTGTATTTTACTTTCATTCAAGAAGTACAGTATTACTCAACAACTTGTACAGCAGCATGGAATTTTCAAAATGATGCTATGTTTTTGCAGAGGAATGGCGGACATAAGAGAAAACGCAAAATACAGCAGACTGTCATTGAGTGTGTGGTTTGTGTGTTCATTGTGTCTTTATTTCTGCAAGATTATGCAAAAAAAATAAGACAACACAATGATCCATATTGAAAAAGGAAGAACATCACCACTCTTTCCTTTCATGGTAATGTGAACCATGAACTCCCCCGCAACAGCTCGCCAAGAACAAAATGGTAATGGTGGAACGTTGAGGGGGTGCGCTTGATTATTTATTTGTGTTCCAACAGTGGAAACCAGAGCTCTGTCACCACTGTGAGGCTATGAGTCATAAAAGCCTGTTTATTTAGAAACTAGAACTTGCTGCTCGACAGGCTGTTACATCTGGTGGCAATTATATCATTCAGCTCTCTATCCCAAAGGCTGAATTCAACTCATATGTGGGAGTTGCATCACACCGGAGTGTGTGTTTGTGTTGTGTAGCCTCACTACATGGTTTTACTTGTGATCTGAAAAACAGAACACAGCGAGTACAAAGGAGTCACATTTTTTGACTCATTACTTTACAAGAGATTTCAAATCCAAAAAGTCATATTTCTGTCCCTGAAAGATGAGTCTTTGACCATTGACATTCATTTGACTGAGAACTTCTGTTTGTGTTCTCATCTTGGTCAAGATGGGCTTCCATTAGCTTTTTATCGCTAAACTGAATGAGGTGTGGGTTTCAGAAGAATGACGATGGTTTCTGTTGTGGCTTTTCTTATGCGACTCCAGTTCAACAGCTGCTTCCCGCCTTGATTAAAACAGAGCTTGGCCGTCGAAGAAAAACATCTTGTTTCATTTTGGCCATTCTGTTGTTAAAGGACTTGGAGCGCTCTCTCTCTCTCATCTTCTCACCGCTTGCTCGCCCACCTCTTGCCTCCTCCCCTCTCTCCCCTTTTCCTCACCTCAGGTTCTGTCAAACCTCTCTCAGGAGAAACGGAAGGTGTGTGGCTCCTTGGGGAGGTGTGGGTTTTTGTGTGTGTTTCTGCATTTGTGCATGTGGGCTTGCGTTTAAGTGGGATCTTGTCTGTTCAGCCGCGCACTGTGTGTGTGTGTGTGTGTGTGTGTGTGTGTGTGTGTGTGTGTGTGTGTGTGTGTGTGTGTTTGTGTCCATGTGACTCAGTGTGTGCTCTGTTTAAACCCACTGTCTCTAAGCCCTACAAGACTCCCTGTGTATAATTGGTGACCTATTACTTTCTGCCCATTGCATTTGACAGATATGAATTGGAGACTGCCAGGCGGACATGCTGATTAATGACAACCACAATTGGTACCTTTTAAATGTTAGGGATGAGAAGTCAGACACTGCAGTGTGAAAGAGAGAACGATAAACACACACACACACATTTTTGCGTACATCTGCCATAATAGGGTTGGTGTTTGTTTGTGTCTCTGTTTCTACATGTATAAAACATTTCTGACACTGGGCTGGAGTTATTCTAATCAACCAATGTTGGCGCATGATAGAGCCAGCTGTTTGCTTATGACGCTTCTCTCTCTGTCTATGTATGTGTGTTTTAATGTATGTGAACCCATATGGGGGACTGGGTCTGCAGGGGGATGGCATTAGTAATGTGTGTAATTTAGCACATCTGGTCATATACACTTCACAAGGGAGAGGGGAGAGTTATATTAGCACACACACTTGAACAGATCTACACACCGCTAATTAACCTGGTGCTCTTCACAGCTGCTGGCCTCGACTTTGCTCCTGCAAAAGCAGACGTGGGTGGCTCCTCAAACTAAATCAATCTGCACTAATTGCTGGTCTACGCTCCCCTGCGTCTTTACCTTGCTGCCTGTCAGCATCCTATCTACCTGTCTAATTTGACAAGCAACTCCCACATCTTGGAGCCACTGTGATCACTTGGGAAAGTCAAAGGTGTCACTTATAGTACATTGCGTTGCCGATCTGACTGCAGGCTTATCAATGATCTCTGTCAGTCGTGAAGCGTTTGGATGAGGTAATCTGTGGTTAAATGCATGTATCGCTCCTCTGTGAATTTTCAACCTGATAGCTGAACCTTTTCTCAATGTACTTTGTCCTTACTGTTCTGTCATTTTCACCCAGAGTTCAAGTTAAGGCTGCTAAAACTATTCATCACATTAACTCCCTTTTAAATCCCACATTGATTCAATGGTGAAGCACTTTGACTTAGATTTAGAGTTGAGGTTTGGAGATGAATGAGGAGTAAGAGTCATGTTAGGGTGAATCTACACTCATAGTTTTCTGCCTTTTTTACAACTTATCTGGCATGCTGACCTATTCTTGTTATGATCAGTTACACTCACGCCACCCGCAGCTTGCAAGCCAACCAGGAAGGATCTTGTCATCAATAAGCAGGTTGCTAGGATCCCTGGGTTGGGAACGGGAACCAAGAACCAAGAACTGAAAAGGGAGGCAACTGAATGTATGTGTAGCTGAGTAGTTGAGTGACTCACAAACGGCAGAGCCTTAAAAGGGAATAGGTATAAGGAGAAAGTAGCTGTTCTGTGTGATTTCCACAAAAGCAGACATCTGTCTTATTTTGGCATTTCTCCCCATGCTGAGTTTGGGTTGTGTTAGCATGACGGCAACAGTGATTCTGTCCAACTCAACATGGAATGATATGAATGTGACAAGAAAGGCAAGGAGCACATAGAAATAACAGAAACATGAAAAAAGAGCCTACATATGTAATTAATTTGTGAGAGAGGTTGTCCATAGAAGGCAATTCATTTCACCTTAAATAGGTCACATAACTCCAAATAACAAATGCAAAGAGATGATAGTAGAAAAAATCTATCATTTGACTATTTGTGCTTGATTCACTGTTGTTACAATTAGCCCCGAGCTCCTTATTAGCTATAGGAATATTACCCTAGGTTTCAGATGAAGACATTTGGCATAGGGGAGGGGGATTATTGAATGTGTGTGGCAGGGGAATTGGGAGAGAGGCTCTATGCCTCCCTCTTTCCCCCCTACCTCCGGATGGAGCTCTAAACAGTTGGAGGAGGGTTGCAGAGGTACTGAGAAGGAAAAAAAGCACCAAAGAAAAGGTGGGGGCATTGTGAGTCCTTTCACTTTTTATTTATTTAGCAGTTGTGTAAAACTGTTAATGTATTACCTATATTTCAGTAGAGCTGGTAAAACTTATAGACACATTTCAGTTCATAGTTCATAGTTCAGTTCATATTTAATTCAAGTGTATGATGTGTGTGTGAGCTCAGTGGGAGAAGACAAGTAGTTACACAAGACAGGGAAATGCAGTTTGAAGTTATAAGAGAAAGTGTCAGTGATTGCGTAGGCTATAATGCTCTATCCCATAATTCCTACATTGCACATGCTGCAATAAACAATCTTATAAAAGGATTGCAAAGAAACATTTGACAATTTCAAGCAAAAGTGTATTTTGTGTGAATAAGGACGTATGTAGTAGTTTTTTTGTTTGTATTTTTACAAGGGTGACAACCAAAAAGCATAATGATACTTGCTCCTTGTCCAACTGATGTCAAATTATTTCACACTTCCAGGTGTGAAAAAATCTTGAATTAGATTAGTCTTTGTGATTCTGTATACTTACTCGACCATTCTGGATGTACACTCACAGCTGCTTTCTCCCATTGGAGGAGATTTGTCAAAACCTATACTCAAACAAATTTTACAATCCATAAAGTCTTATAATTAGTACAGTGGTTTATTTATTATTATATTTATTTATTACAGTGTCTTTTATATTGCTATCTCATGACCATCATGTGTATTACACATGAGTATTGATGTTATTACAGATCACTGGCAGATGAGTATAATGGTTAAAAGATGCAATTTATGCAGCTGTTTTATTTTCCACATCACTGCCTAGTTTTTGGCCATTAGCAGCCCTATAATGAAGTTCAGACCAGAATGGAGTCAGGTCATGCTTTGTCTAACCACCCACCTCGAGGCTGTCCCAGTCCCACAAACCCTCCTAAGTCAAGGGGACTGGGAGCAGTAAACGCTGGGGCGGTCATGGACGGCTGTGCACCTACTCTAGAGGATGACTGGGAGGCAGAGAAAGACAGACTTCAAACGCAGATGGGCTTTGATACGGACTCTGAACTGGTTCCTTGTCGTCTAATGGTGGCAAGAGAGAAATAGAGGAGGGGGGAGGGGGTGAAAGAGAGGGAGAAGGGAAGGAGAGAGAAGGCCTGGGGAGTTTTTCAAGTGAATATATGTGTATTATGATCAAAGAAGAGCATGGCAAAAGAGAGGAAAGAAAAAAGACAGACAAACCTAATGCCCTTCAGACTTTTTTAGCCAAAGTGAAAGTGAAAACTTTACTAAACACACGGCTTACTTCCAAATGTGTTTTTAAAAATAATATTTTACAATTACAGAACAGAATAATAGAAAAAATTTACATATAAAAGAAATTAAAAACAAAGTGCATTAACAGTCTTTGTATGAAAGTAACTTAATTATTGTATTTTAACACTGTTTAAATTATCAATGCATTAATAACGAGTTAACGCAAATTCCTTTTGACGGCACTAAGTTTTTTGACCCATGATCATCTATGGTCAGTAATGTGATTAATTTTGACTTAAATTTCAATTGACTGACAGCCCTAGTTTTAATATATGTGTAGTTTGTGTTAATGCATGTGCTTGAACACTGGTTTTCTGTACATCAAGTATCCCCCAAGTGTTTTTGTAGTCATGCAGTGCTGATCAAATCTGTGTGTGTGTTTGTGTGTGTGCTCTGAGTTTCCATGGCCTGTGTTCTGACATCTGTTTTGGGTGAGAGTGCTAAATGGGTCCTTGACTTGCTCTGTGACCAACTGTCTGTCCCAGAGCGCTGAAAGCTTGACTCTTTGACCACTAAATCAGCCCAGCTGAAAAGCTGCCATACAAGCTGGACTGTGTGTGTGTGAGTGTGTGTGTGTGTGTGTGTGTGCGTGTGTGGTTCTGCAAAGTGTGTGAGTGAGTGTGTTCTATGTATTTATGTATTGATCATGTTGTGTGGATAAGAATCTGTTCACATCATTATTAGTGACTGACTTAACTCCAGTATGTTACTAGCAGTGGCAGCACAACAACAACCAAACATTTAAAAATTGTTGTTCAATCTGAAGTTGACAATGCATTAGCTAGCTCCAATTTGCCCATACAAATTTTGAGGTCACTGTAAACTGAATTTGTAAATATTGCTCATATGACACCACAAAGATTAGAATATGAAGTGAAATTAAAAAGGAAGATGGGTTTAAAGATAGAAAGTGGTTATCTCTCTGCTTGATTAGCGATTCCTTCTCTCTTGCACCCTTTCTTATATCCTCTCCTCTGGGCTCATTTACAGTGGGAGAAGTAGAAAATGTGAGATCCAGATGTTGAGCCCTCACTGCAGATGTGCTCTCTTAAAGGCCAAGAAACCCTAGTCTGCATTGCCGTGCAAGTACACACACACACAAAAGCAAAAAAAGTAAACACACACATTTAGGCCTACACAATACCACATTTTCGTGAAGAAAACCACATCCACGTTCATGGAGACAGGACTGTTCCTAGTTTTAAAACCAAAGAATCACAAAGAAAAACTGCATTAGACCTGCTTTAATCTCTAGAGCAGAGTCAGATAGACAGAGAGACTGCTCTCCTCATGAATCAAGGATTTTTGGTACAAAATCTCTCTGCTGCATTTTGATTACTTAACAGTCACCAACCACACGCACACGCACACGCACACGCACAAACACACACACACACACACACACACACACACACACACACACACACACACACACACACGCTTAATGGTTTTCAAAAGTGTTTCAAACATTGACGTTTCCTCTGTTCTTTACTTACATGCCTCGTAGTCCATTATTGTAGAAACAAGCTGCGTTCAAGAGACCTCGGCTAGCCTTGTCCAAGGACATGATGCTAATGAAATGAGCGGGGCATGGGCGCAATGAATCACTTGCATTAAGTCCATCACACAAAAATAAAAAAATATGCAATGTACCAGGCACAGGTATTTAATTCCCGGTTATGTTCTGCGAACTGTCGTCACTGTGACAAGCAGGGGACTTGTTCTGGTGAAAATGACGGTTTGAATGTAAACAGAAATAAATGTTACAGCGGAAAAAGGCAAGAAACAGGATTTATTCAACTGCAGCACATCCACATATTTAAAATCACTTTAATATTATTAAAACCTCTTCTTGTACTTCCTGTTGCTTCAGGGGAAAACAAAATCATTATGCTGGAGAAGAGAAGAATGCTTTTTCCTTGATAAATGAGTTAAACAATTAAAATATTGTCAAAAGTGTTAGCGACTGATATTCAGTCATCCTTTCAGTCGTTCATGGAAAAAAACAATTTTAAAGATAGTTCCATGTTTCCTCATCCTGCAGGACGTTTTTTGAAGTTCCTGTTATTGACATCTCAGAGACATTTTGAGTTGATCTGTTTTTTGTTTAGCCTTTTAGCTGTACTTTGCCTGATTGTTGTTTATTGCCCTTTTTTGCACTGCACTGATGATTCAATGCTTGGCTTTGCTTAAGTGTACACTGTATGAAGTGTGCAGTTCATTGCGTGTCTCTCTGGCTCTATTTCTCTCTCTCGTTGTGTGCCTGTGTGGGTGTGTGTTTGGGGTCGTACGTGTGCATCAACACATTGGTGTGTATGTTGGGTTTTATGGGTGGAGCTATAGAGTGGCATTGAAATATTCAGTAGAGAACGTGTGTGTATGTGTGTGTGTGGGTTTGTGTGTGAGTGTGTGTCCTGGGCCCGTTGCTCAATATTCGTCCTTGTGTCCTCCCAGTCAGTGATTATTGATCGGGCCATGTTAAGTATGGAGAGGGAACCTTTTGGTGACATCTTGACTGGCGCTGCACAGCCTTGATCTTCTCTGAAGGGAGGCAGGGAAGGTATAGGGATGAAGGGAGGGAGGAACAAACGGACGGACAGGGATATTGTGCTGTGAAGCTGTGCGTAAACTTGAAAAAAGATGTTTGGGGGTTGTAGGTGGAAAGAAGTATTTGGGGGAGGTTAATGTTGGAGAACTTAAACTGCATGCATGTCTAGTAGAATGTGAAACCAGAAGCTAAGTCCAGAAGCTCTACGTTTAATACAATTTTGGTTTACCCCAAATCATAACTAATCCTGCAACAAGAAGTGGAGTTTAAAGGAATTTCTTTGTCCCCCATGGATTGTTTATTTTTGAAGAAAAAGCTGAATGTATTTATTACATTTATTGAATCCATTTATTTCTCTCATTGTGGTTGGATTGCCATAGACAACATGCCCCTATTCATTCTGTTGGTTTGGGATTTGGAGTGTCGCCTCTTGGCTTGCATCAGTGCCCTCCTGTTTGTTTTCTCCACAAGAGTAGATTGGCTGTCAACTGATTGGCTGTCAGACGTTACGCAAGATGATAGCACTAAACCTTGGCCCCGCTGTTAAATTATTCACAGAAAGAAAGAAAGAAAGAAAGAAAGAAAGAAAGAAAGAAAGAAAGAAAGAAAGAAAGAAAGAAAGAAAGGGGGAGTGTGTGGGGGTGGGGGGAGGATGGGGAGAGAGAGAGAGAGAGCCAGGGAAAGAGAAATAGAGAAAGATGAAAGAGGGCAATTCAAATGCTGAACGTCACCTAATTTTACCAATTGTAAAAGATCTTCTTATGATTCTTGTTAGTATCCACCTTCATTGGTGCAAGCGGTGCCTAATGCATTAATCTTAATGCTAGCCATTGCCACACACCACAGAGTGAGACACAATACAGTAGCACTACCTCAGCCTACACTACACACACATCCACCAACACACACTCCAAGCACTCCAGCATATGGGTCAGATCTAATCGCAATAATTTCATTTCCCCCCTCATCAGCTCCAAGCCAGATAGACTAAGTCCCATTTGTAACCACTGCAGAGCTACTGGAAGGAAATATGACAGATAAGAGGAATCTTGTAATAAGCCGGCTGTGTGGATCTGATAAATGAAGAGAGCTTTTGCCAGTTAGCTGGAGAAATATATTGTGGAACGGCGGAAGCCCAAGTGTGGTGGCTTGAGGATTCATAAAAATAAACGGGGAAACAAATTAACTTTGTTGATTAGCGGTAAGATGGAGGAAGCCGCTTGGAAATGACTCAATGCCGCTTGGGAAATCTTGGGAGCGCGAGTCGGAGTTCTGGTATCAAGGAGACAGAAAAAAACATAGATGTGTAAGATACAGTAAATCCTCGTAGGCATCTTTTCATCAACAGAGTCACTCCTTGCTTTTTCAATAACAAATCTCTTTATCTCTCTCTCTCTCTCTCTCTCTCTCTCTCTCTCTCTCACATATCCACAAACACTTTCTGCTGAGAAAAAAAATCCACACTTTTCAGCTGTTTCTAGTTAAAGGACAGATGTGCAGCGCTGCTTGTGACGGAAAGTGTAATTCTTGTTTAGAGCCTGGGCCTGTATCATGCCCATATGGTTTTCAGTCAGAGACCTGGAGTTGCTCTAGCAGAATTTGAAACGTAAATAGAACAAAGGATTGTGGGAGGTGGGTAATTTCAGCTGTTTCCATGGCAGGTAAGCTCCGTCAGCAGGGCTGTGATGTTTATTTCAGTGCCGTTATTTCTCTACAAAGCATGTAAAATCATGTTTGACACGCTTTGCACAGTTCAAGAAGATATATGAAAAGGTTGTTATTTAAAAAAAAAAAATTTTAAGTTGCACCGTAAAATTACAGTTGTACAGCTAGATTTTTGTAGCAGGGCTGTTTAAACAGAGGAAGAATTGGAGTGAAACGTAGAGTTATATGAACATTATCTTACAATTCTGAATAATCTCTGAACTTCTGCTTCTGAGAATTTGTAGATATTTTCTGCAAAGCGTATTCCCATGATAACAGGTCAAAAGGAAAGTCGAGGAAATGTTTCTTGTGTCGTGCTCTTTCTAGAGAAATGCTTCAGTGCATCACAGAGAATCATCCATGCGTTACCAACACATAAACAGTGACATTGTCAGTCACCTTGTCAATCAGTCAGCCGATGCGTCAGTGAGCCAGTAGGCCAGTCCACCATCAAGCCTCGACCCAGACCTCCAGCCAACCAATGACTGATCGTTCTCTTTTCTTCCCACCCACTCAACCTCTATCCTCCAAACACCCCAACATCTCTTCCACTTACTAATGCTTGGGAGATTTACAGGCCAAGACCTCTTCTTCTTCCCCTACACATCCAGACATGCTGCTTTGCGTTGTTGGGTCAAAACAATTTATGTTATGTTATTTCTCTTTCATATTCTGATTCCAAATCAGTTTACTCAATGAGCCAAAAGACCTTCGCCTTGGGTGCACATTATTTAATCCATGCACATTGGCATAATGACACATTTCAATGTTTAGATGCATATTTCTTCTCACTTATGCATCAAAGCACCTATATTAAATAGGAAAACTTAATACACTTAACCTACCAGTCAACATTGGTGCAACAGCAGACACTTTCATTTCTTTTAAACAATAAACTTCACTATGTATTTGCGTTTTATAAGCCACGTCATCTCACTCTATATTGATTTAGAATCGAATAAAGAAAAAAATTGTTATGTCTGTCTCTTTTCTGCTCTTTTGAAAAGAAATGAGTGTGCTTGTGAGGGCACTGAATTGGCATAATTACATGGGTTTGAATGCAAATTTACAATGTGCTTATTAATTCTATTCTGCTCATTTCAAATGACTGACTGCACTTAATTAAATCAGATTGATTAGACCTTTTCTAGACTTTCCCTTTACAACCACATAATTATGACAAAAGAGCCACTTGACACCAAATCTACTGCAGAGGACTGAGTTTTCTTTTCTCTACCATTCAGGGTCATTCAAGTCCTGCATGGGGATTTACAGGCGGGTCACAGCAATGTCCAAATGGGCTGCCACATTATCCTGAAGGAATACAGTTTATTTCTAGAGGGATTTTAGGCCGCTGACCTGTTCTTCACATTTTACCTAACCGTACATGAAAATGTTTCATCAGCCATCTCCTCCACCCACACAAAAAATTCTACTCAAACACCCCCATTCCAGTCTCAACCCTCTAGACAGACTGTGCTTGTTCCATTTCATGATGTTCCTCATGAGCACACCCACATATTCTGGCGAAATGGACCACACGTGTAAATGGATATTCGATAAACCAGTATAATGTTGAGTCCTGCTGAGCTCCTAAATTGGAGCCAGGATTGGTAAAATAACATAGATTATGGCTCAGTATCAAAAACTAAACAGTTTCTTTAATTGGATACGATTTCCCGCTGTTGCATGTTGGTGACTCTTTTGAGGTGAGTCCTGACACTGGCTGTCTGAGTTCCCCTTTCTGTAATGAGCATACATCAATTGTTGCTGTTGACGGTGTGAGTCAGTAACCAGAAGAAAAGCAAGCCAGCAGCCTTCTTGTAAATGTAGTCCTTCGTCACAGTCCAGCAATGTCATGCAAGTGCACACAGTACAAGGGAACTGGAGAAAAAATAGAGTGATTAAGTGATCAACTTTTTAATATTCTTTTGTCAATGCAGTTACTCAGCTTGAATATTAATAAATCCCAAACAGCGCTAATGGTTAGTTGAAGACAAAGAAAAATAGGAATAATAATTAAGTAGAAAAAAACAACATGCAGAAAACACATTCAAAGAAATGTAATATTTAAAAAGCAGCACCCCAGGACCTGGCGAGTTAATGGCTGAAAGGGATTCTGCTCCTCAAGTGTTTTTCTGAGCTTTGATTGCAATTTTGGAGAAGGAATTATCTCGTTGGGGTGCGTGGGTGGAGGGAGGTCGGATCTGACTGTGAAGTGCTTGTCATTACCAAGATCTCTTCCTTTCTATTTTCCCCTTGTTCCCTTTGTCTACATCTTTTGCCCTCTCCCCTTTGTCTAATTCCTTCAGTTGTGGTTGTTCTGCAACTTCAGCTTGACAATGTCAATTATTAGTCAGTACCACAAAACCACACACGTTACAGTATACTGCACTCTGTGTTGATATGTTAAAGATATTGTTGGGGCATTTTTACCTTTATTTTTGTGAATGAAATGCAGCAAAAGGCCACAGGTCGGAGTCCAACCCGCGGCGTCGAGGCGTGAACATCTATACGTGGGCACACGCGATCTACCAGGTGAGCTACCCCAGCGCCTTCTGTGTTAACATATTAAGCGATACAGTGAAACACATATTTATATGTTCATAGCATGATATTTAATACCATCCAACATTGACTGTCCCGGGAAACACTTCTGGTGTAATCTATGCAGTCTAGGATTGATTAATAAATTGTAGAAAAACATACGTAAGAACATAAATCCATGTATCTACACACACGTAACTGCCGTTCATTTAGTTTCACCTTCACACACACATACGTGTACATGCATACTGAATCTGTCTCTTTCATCACCGAAGCACCCCATCAAGACAGGTTCATTTTCCACAATCCTTCTCCCTCCCACTCCTCCATTGATTTGACAATCACTGTGTAATCTCGGGTATAAATGTGAATCTTTTTAAAAATGCCGTGGGCAATAGGGTCATGATATTTCCCCTTAATTACTGTGCCACATTATCACCATAAAGCACTTTCCACCTCTCTCGCACTTGTAATTACATTGTTCCGATTGCCGTGACACATCCTTTCATTCGCTGATGCACTTTGCAAGCAAATGTGTGTGTGAGCAAGAAAGGAGAAGAGCAAATGAAAAAAGGGGGAAAGCCAGCACCATAATGCAAGCTAGGAGTCTTCATTACAGAAATACTCTAAATCATATCCACACTCACTGCACTCTTGTGATTTGTTGTCCTGACAGTTATAGTACTGATGCAACAAAATAAAGAATTTTCATCTGATCCGAACAACAGAGGAATGTGTGCCCTGTCCTCAGGATAAGACATCAAGATGCACAAGACAATAGGCTCCATCTTTGGATACTACACTTGAAAGTAAAATAACATACATTGCATGCACAGAAAAGGCTGAATTACTGATGCCCAAAGAAAACAGGTTGGTGTAAATTTTGTATTGGTATATTAAAAATAACTTTGTTTTATAAAGCACCTTTTACAAACAAAGTCACAAAGTGCTTCACATGACAAACATTATATGTTGTATTGTTGTACCATATTGTGAAGAGAACATTGTACATCTTTGTAAAATCTCATGTGGATCCATTGACAATAAATTGTGGATCACAGTAAGTAGATACTTTTATTTTGGAGAGTATGGGTTAGCATTTCCAGTGTTATTCTCTCTATTTTCATTATGTTCCCAATAATAGAGTTAATATGTTATGAATATAGTTGCGAGAATAAACATAATTTCATGTAAAGATCCGACACTTGTCTAAAAAGTTACTTACATCACATCACTGCCCGATGTGAGTCGAGTGCAGATGTGAGTTGCGCATGATTTGAACGATTAACAGCATAACGTTTCACACACGTTAGCTCAAAATCCCATTCAAGTGACAGCCTTTGTTGTTTTTTATTGCTAACTTTTAGCCAGCAGTGTACAAACTTGACTCTTGACTCACATTGGGCAGTAACCAGTGACGGGATCAAGCATTGGAAAAAACTGCATTAATAACGACATTACTTTTTTGTTTTTGTTATTGCTGTTTTTTGCTTTTATTGGGTGTTTGTTATTATTGCTGTATTGTAGTCTACGTTGCAAATGGAGGGGGGGCACATTGTGTTTCACCTAGAGCGGCAGAAATGCACGCACTGGTCCTGATACAGTAGGTCTGCCTACAAATACATATATATGTTTATATCTATGTGTTTAAAAAAAAAAGGGGCAGGAGGAAAACACAAATGGAGGTTTGAGAGTTTTGTATTGAGCGAGAAATCAGGAAAAGAATATCAGATCAAAAGAACGATCTTTAAAGGATTTTATTGAGCAGAGTTGAAGGTCAGTTACTCAAAACAATTAGAGTATCCATTTAAAATGCAAGCTAAATAATACTAAATAATAAAAAACCTAATCTAAAATGAATACATGGTTGCATGCAGCGAAACCTGTCTCTATGTGTCTACCTCGATCTCAACAACTAAATGGTCTAAGTACAGTAGCCTGTTATGTTTCAGTCTCAATTAAAGATGGTATGTTATCTATAGTGTGTGCATGTGTGGACAGCTTTACCAATGCATGATTGCAAATGGTATTAAAAACATTCATTCTCACAGTAAATATTAAAATAGAGGATTTTAAAAGTTGCACTATTGGCTAGTAGGCTGCATCTATTCTGTTGCTAGTTATTTTATCTGTTGCTATAGACATTGGGGCTTTGTACCATCAGCAGTGGTATTTGCCTTTAACATACGTTAATGCCACATTCAAGTAAAATGTCTTCATTCAGTTTTGGTTAATACGCCTCAGGGCAAGTATGATTAACCTAAATGTGGAGTTAGTCCTGCGTAATTTGGTCAATCATTACTCCTCAAGATAAACAGGTAAAAAATGTTATAGCCATTTAACAAGTTAATTGTATTACTTCCAACTAAAGTCTCCACATCTTTAACATTAATAAATCCAACGTCATACTTTATTTACCCTACTGCTCCTGTAGTTGCGTTAGGCGGTGAGAACAAGCATTTATATGTACAATAGATATATTCATAGATCTGAGTGTTGTGTGTCCTACATTGTCAGCAGTTGTATGATCAGCATTCATGCAATGCCATAACTGACATGCCTTTGCCATTTGCTATTGTTTTCCTATAAAATGTGAAATACAGGTATGTGTACAATATGACTCTTCCATGTGTTACTATGGCTACCATGTTTCAGCTAACCATCCACACTAACATGGTGTATGTATTACATTTATCAGTTTGACATAAGCACTGTCCAAGGTCACACATTTGCACAATACCCTTCTAATACAATACAAGACTTCACTTATTATGATGACTTTTCAATGCTGGTAATGATGTGGGGGGAGATGGATTGCTTGGAAGGGATGAGAAATGGATGGGTGTGGGGTGAGGTGTCAGGGTCTGTCCATTTGTCAGTGTGTGATTTCATCAATGTGTGTGCATATAAGAAGCAGCAATAAAGGTAAACATGTACAGAGGTGTGGGTGGGCTGTGTGTGTGTGTGTGTATGAATGTGACTCGGTTGTGTGTTGCTCTCAGCCTTTGATGACCTTTTGCGTTTTTTCTGCTGTGAGCAGAGTGACCCGGCTGTACTCATTAAAACCAATGGAATGGATCGTTCCCCGCTAATTGTTTTCCACTGACAAATGACTCCTCTGACTCCCAAAGACTGCTGCAGGGGCCCAGCTTGCTTAGAGCACAGTGACTTCACTAATGAGCGTGCTTGCATGCATGTGTATCTGTGCTGCCACTCACTGTGCACTGGCATGTGTAAAGTCGGAAACACTGCTACATTAGGCTCAACATAAGCCATTGAAGGTCCCATGACATGGTGCTCTTTGGATGCTTTTATACAGACCTTAGTGGTTCCCTAATACCATATCTGAAGTCTCTTTCCCAAAATTCAGCCTTGGTGCAGATTTACAGCCACCAGAGCCAGTCTCACGATAAGCTTTCCTTAGTATGTGCCATTTCTGAGTCTGTAGCTTTTGAGGAAAAGGGGGGACAAGGTAGAGGCTGGGGGTGTGGCCTTGACCAACTGCCACTTTGCTTGTTTGAAAGACATGATATCTCTCTCTCATGGGTGGGCCAAATTCTCTGGGTGGACAAAGCAGAGAAAGGCGAGGTAACTTTGCCCCTTATGATCTCATAAGGGGCAAGATTCCAGATTGGCCCAACTGAGCTTTCATTTTCTCAAAAGCAGAGCAGGATACCCAGGGCTCAGTTTAAACCTATCACCGTTTATAGCCACTTGGGGACCGCAGGCTGGGGGAATGCATATTAGTGTTAAAAAACCTCATAAAGTGAAATTTTCATGCCATGGGACCTTTAACGCATTTTTCTCTTGTCAATCATTCTAACACCGAGATATTGTTAACACTGCTTGAAAAGTCACACACACATTTCATGCGATGTGGGGACGGCATTCATTTTAGTGAGCGGGTGGTGATTTTTCCCTTATTTGCACTGTAGTTAAATATTTCTAGTGTGTAAGTTTTAGCTAGTTGTTATTGTAGATCCGGTCAAAAAAAATCTGATGCCTGCTTGTCCTAAACCACCCCTCTTCTCTTTCTACCCATTGTGTCTTTATCACATTTAATCATTTTGTTTTCAGGCAAGTATATACAGGGCTGTCTTTCGTCCAACACATCCTCTGCAAATGGATCTAAGCGTCTCCTGGTCTGATGCACCTATCGGCTACATCAATTTTGAGTGCCTCCCAAAACAGCTATAAATCACTGTTGCACAAATAAAACCAGCGCAGATACAATTGGGTTAAGTCTGGTCATGGTTAGAAGGTCATGTCATGGTTAAAAGAAACCAGCATTGTGTGTGGATGGAAGCGAACAGCAGTCTCCTGTGTCAAAGCGATGTGACAACACTATTGTTATGGTTTGGTTAAATGTAGGCACACATGTCATGTTTCTCTGGAGGACACTATCCTTATGTCTTGTTTGTTCTCTTTTTTTCTTTAGCATTTGTGTATTTCAATGGTTATTCCACCAATTTCTCCTCCCCTTATTGCTGCCGCCTCTCTGATTTATGCTCCAGTCTTTGCATCCTTCCACACACGTGTCTCTTTCTCCCCGTTGTCCCTATCTCTCCTTCCACCTGTTCCATGGTCCACTGGGTGACTGCTGACTGTTAGGGGATACCCCTCAGTACCACCACCTCTTCCCCAGCCACACTACCTGGCACTAATCCATCAGAGGGGCAGTCAGGCTGTGCACCACTCTTCTACCACCCAATCCCTGATACCCGCCAGTGCCCAGTGCTGCAGCAGAGGCCCCAGCTGGGGGACTGCCAAAGCTCTGTCGTTATCAGATGACGGATGGCTTCATATCAGGTGTATAAAGCAGGCGAGCATTGGCGAGGGCCATCTGGCCAATGATTTGGAGGAAGTTGGGAAGTCCGCAAGCGAGGTATAGCACGGTGGGTGATGATGATGGATGGGGCCAGGAGCATCGCCACCAATCACAGCAACCTTCAGCAGCTATTATACATACAGGTTTCAGGTTTTTCTGTTTCAGTTTAGTTTATTGTCATCCAAACACATGACATAAAGTAACGGAATCCGTTACCCAGCTCCAGCAACGTACACAATAAATAACAGTTTGCAGTGTCATTGATGTAGACCCTTTAGTTATAAATAATAACCTAAAGACTATGAGATATGGAACACATAGTTAGAAACCAAGCAGCGATGTTAAAAGAATAGTGCATCAGTAGCTATAAAAAGTGCAGAGGACTTTCACAACCATATAATAATGCAAGCATGATTAGACTATGTGTAAACACAAGCTCTCTAGTTCTACCTTTACCTCAGTCATCTCCTCAAATCCTTCCTCTTTCTACCTTCCTTTTTTTCTGATTGCCTTCCTTCTCGGTCCTTCTCCTGTCTGTACAGTACATTTGCTGTTCTCAATCCAGGCAGAAAATTGCCAAATCTCATTCTAACATGTGCTGATGTCATTTTAAATTCAATACCTGAGGCTGAGGCGTGAGTATTCTCTCGGTGCCTTTCCAAAAGGTTTGGTGAATGTAGCAGACTCCCTTTGAAGAAGTCCCATTCTAGTTCAATAGTGTAAGAATAGCAACGATCGGGACACACTGTCTTTTTATCCATTAGCTGATAGAGAAGACACAAATTCCACAACAAAGTGAGTCCTTTTATTTTAATTTGGATTGTTCAATTCCAATTTGTATATACTTTTTGAATTGTTGTAGTAGGTCAATCTGCTAGTATAGTATAAACAAAATGCAGTTATCATAGCATCACCAAACAAAAATAGGTTGAATGAATCCAACATAAAAGAAAACAACACTTTGTCAACATTGTTACTTGTGAAATCTTAATGAATGCATTGTTTTTCGTGATATTGTTCATGCATGTGTCCTTGTGTTTGACCAGCTCCTGAGGAATTCAACAGTTAATAGTACATGCCCTGGTGTGTTTGAGTTGTAGCTTGTGTGAAATCCCAAGGATACGTAAAGTATACCTAGCTTCCGAAATTTCCCGAGATGTTTTTCAACGGTCTCATCGACTGAGTACACTTCCAGTTGTTAAAACATGGTCCCTTCTTGGCAAATTAATTCACTCCATCATCCCCGGTGTAAAATCAGGACTCAACCTTCAGACGTTCTGCTCACTTTGACAGACTTTCTACCAGACCGCATGACAAGGAAAGCATTACAACATTTCTCGCATCGTGTCTGTCTTCCTCTTGTCTGTCAACTTTTTTTCTTTTCCCGACCAGAGGGAACACGGGAGGGGCGAGAAGGGGAGGAGAGGGTTGGGGTGTTATGGTAAACAAGCAGGTTTTTTTTCACGTGTTCACATTAAAATGCACATGGAAAACTACAGCACCTCAAAGCATTGTGGGATACCTTTCAAACCCCAAGAGAGAACCAATGACAGGTACATATATATCTGCCGTTTTGGGATTCGATATACGCAAAGACAGTACAGTGGGGATATTGCTATTTTGTCTTTTTTTCTCTTCTTTCACAAAGGAAGCATCCTATACATCATATTTAAATGTGATATATTCTTTGAGATGACAACCTGTCTGTTTGCTTATTAGACATGGATTTTGTCCTGTAATGTACTATGGCATAATAAGACGTTGTTATCAACAGTATGATTTGAAAGTTATTGTCTTACACGTTTGCATGCTGTCAAGATATTTAGCCAGTCTTCTCTAGAAGTTGGAATGACTCATTAACATTCTCATGGAAGACAGCAAGGTTGTCAGTTTTCACCCACTTAGTTCCTCTCCTTTGCTACGAGCCAGACGGTGGGTTGAATTCCAAAATACCCCAGTGTGTGAGTAAGATCCCTCTCCAGACACTGCACCTGCATAAGATGCTGCACTGCAGCTGCTATCCCATCATGCAGCTCTTTCTCTATTCCTCCCTCCCACAATTCCTTTCCATCTCTATTAAAGGAGGTAGGGTTGGGGATCTTGTTTGAGTTAAATTTTATTCATTGCTTTTAACACTTTTGCCATGAGTTGTAACATATATATATGGTATGTGTGATTTTTAAATAATTTAAATAATTAAGTTTTTTCTGACAGGAGAAATAATTGTGTTTGATTCATTTAAGTTTTGGTACGTAAATTATGGAATCATGGAGTACTGCCATTTGGCAGAAATACTTCAATGAATGTATTTACTGGTGTACCCCCATTTCTCTTGAGCTGTTCACCACAATCCAATCTGCAGAGGGTTTTTGCAGAGGAACTGAACGTCCTCTTTCCAATTCCTTGGTTCCTCTATCAGGTGCGTTTTCTAGGACTTGAGTAGGTTTGGGCCTTAGCCTGGACCCATGTGGGGGCGGCATCATCTCCATGATACAAGACAACAGAATACAGTAGGCTACATGAAGTACAGATTAAGTAGGCATTACAAAGCCGGCGCAAACTGAGGTGTGAAGAACGTGATGGATATGCAAAAGTGATATGGTAATAACCCAGTAAACATGAATAGAAAGTCTATAACACTGCTGAGATGCAATAAAGAGTCAAAATACAGTAAGTGCAAATGATGGTCTAGTTAGTGATGTGGATCAGATAATTTAATGGGGATGTGGTAAAAGGTGGGAAGGGTAGGTCAGGTCATGGGGGACACAAAGGGGTCATTGCATGGCAGGAGGAAGTGAATGGATCTGAACTGACTGGAGAGATAGTATGTGGAAAGTGAGCAGAAAAAAAATGTGGAAGTATAATCAGATTGTGATAGAGCGTCAAAGATCTAAAATTAATTTGATTGTGAAGAACAGATGCATTGAATTTCTTATGCGTACCTTTTTGGCTTCAAGTCAGTAGTTGATGTCTTTCTCTAAGTAATCTACTTCACTTTAGTTGTCTCTTTGCTTATGTTGCTTTTGTAACCAGTGGTGTTGATGATGTTAATGGTAGGCTGCTTGGCCTCAGGTTATGTTGACCCAATGGCAGAATAATTACGGGGGCTCAAATGGCACTTATTTACTGTCAGCACACAACTTATATTCGTCTCATTCTGGCTTTGTCGTATCCATGTGTGTGTGTGTGTGTGTGTGCGTGTGTGTGTGTGTGTGACTGTTACAGGTGGCCGCCCAGTAGGTGGGAAAATGCAGGAAGTCTGCTTGTCTGTGTCCACATGTATCAGACGCAGCATGTTTTTCCATTTCAGAGGCGAGGTATCCTGTGTGTGTGTGTGTGTGTGTGTGTGTGTGTGTGTGTGTGTGTGTGTGTGTGTGTGTGTGTGTGTGTGTGTGTGTGTGTCGCCGATCACACTGGGCGGCTGACTTCCAGGAACCCCTGTAGCAAAAACAGGCACTGTGTGTTTCCTGATCTCACGCACCGTTATCACAGGACACACACAAACACACACAGATCATTGCCCTATTCTCTTTTCCCTTGCAGGTTTCCTCAACGCCTATCCTTGTGCCTCCGGCCGTCAAGATGTTTTGCTGTGATTGCCATGAGAGAACTTGCTCTCCGGGAACAAACCAGAGGACACAAATAGGTGAGGAGTGACGGCATCCTCACATCCCCGCTGTTTTTTTCTGACCATGTTTGGTTGCTGAGTTTGAGAGGGCACATTACCTCTGCACCTTCCTTGTGTCTGATTCAAAGGCCACTTCTTTTCTCAGACATCCATTCACCACAATCTTTCCTCCTTCATTTGTTTCCTTATGAACCACGTCTCATTTTCTTTTCCTCTCTTCTGATCGCTCAAAATTCCCTCCCTCCCTTTCCTTTACTTCCCTCACCTTCTCGCTCTATATCTAGTCACACATCCTGTGTAGTCCACTGCCTTTGTCAGAGATAGACAAAGGGACCCAGACTGGGACCCGTGAGAGTGCCAGAGACTATATCTATCCACATTCCCTTTGAGAACACAACGCAACCCAATGCTAAAGCAGTGAGACAAGGGAGAGATGAGAGAGAGAGAGAGAGAGAGCAAACGATGAAGTGAAATAGAGAAGTGCACAATGGCACTCTTGCAAACAATTGCCATTAATGGCATCATCTTTTCCCCACAGAGATCGTGTTGAGGGAACAATGTGCTCCACGTTGATGGTGCGCTAACAATCCACTGATGTCTTACATACAGTATAAGACAGACAAAATTGCAAGATGTTACTTTTGTTGTGATGATGATCCATGAGCTGGAAGAAGTGCATTACAGTAAAAATGATTGTGTTAGTAAAACCAAAAAGTGTAAGTTGTTTTTCAGGTGGAGCCTTTGTATTGCCTGGGAATTACAGCCAATTTAACTAGCAGTGGTAATCTGACACCAGACAAGTTCTGACAATGCATAAAGGACATGTCTTGCAATTAAGTAAAGTTTAGTCCTTGTTACAACCAGAACATATTGATTTGTCAGAGTCAAAGGGCCTACAAGTGTATAAGCATTGCAGAATAAAATACAGTACAATCTTTGTGCAATTTGTGAGATGTTACTGTACGAACAGGCTTTGGTGAATGACTTATTCAACCATCCAGTTCAAGTGGACCGGTTGTTATCACCGAGTTGTAAACATAGCTTCTGCTCTGTGCTTTCACTGGCTCTGCGGGCAAGATGACTTCCAGATGGTCTGGGGAAAGTGTTTGCCTTAGGTTACTGCAGGCCAGCCTGCCTGTGCCTTTCTCAGCTGAGGGAAAGATAGTTAGTGTGTGTGTGTGTGTGTGTGTGTGTGTGTGTGTGTGTGTGTGTGTGTGTGTGTGCGTGTGCGTGCGTGCAGCCAACCAGCTCCTCAATGCACTCAGTTGGCTGGGTCATGTCCATGACACTCCACTGCTGATCACTAAGGATCCCTGGACACTCCGGAGGGTCCCAAACTAAACTGAAAGAATAACCTGGTTTACTTGATCTAACTGAAGTATAGCTCAAGAATAACTCCTCACATTAAGCGAACACAAAATTTAAAGGATATCTCCCCATGTTTTCACGTCTGTCTTAAAACAATGCCCACATGTGCATTGAAAGAGTTATTGGTCGCTGTATTTGTTGCTCTTATCCATACTGGCAACAAAGAGAACCCCATATTAAGTAATTTGAATGTTAGTGATTGAAGACAGATATAACATTTATGTGCTAGAATGTTCCATTGTGGGCTCAGGAATGAGGTGCAAATACAACTTTAAAGAGATAATCTATTATTCTTATTCGGTGCAAAAATGTATTTGTTTATCTGAATTAAATAGGAAGCTTATTCTGTCAGAGTTAGACAGATTAAGTAGCTGTCTTCCAAAGTTGCAGTCTTTTTTATACAGAAAATATATTTTGTATATTCCCTAAAAGTAGCCACATTTCCATCCCCAATTTAAATTTCCAGAAAATCTGCAAAAGATAATGCAAAGTAATGCACTGTTCCATCTATTCCTGTTATGTGAATAGCAGCATTTGGGCACATTGAGGTAAAAGATGCGAGCGTATAGCATTAAATTTGTGTTTGTTTCATGTATTGATTTACAAGAAAGGCTACAGTCTCCTCATTGCTCCACACAGATCAGATATTTGCATTCTTTTGTGTTGCAGTTTACATTGTTAAGTGTAAAAACGTTTTTGCTTACTCACATATTTTTTCCAAATGCCTTTTAAGACAGAATGAGAAATGTGGATTGTCCCCCATCACTTACATAAGAATTGCCTTAGGAAGGGATTTCATCATAAGCAAAGGAAACAATCACAGTGACTAAAATGCTTTTAGGATACCTATGGGCATGCAAGTATTGTTTTAAAACACACTTGAAAAAATGTGAACCTATCCTTTAATTCTTGACTAATGTGTGACGACCCACATTTCCCCGTACCATTGGGCCAAAAACCTTAGGGGGTGATCTCCCTGGGAGCCCTTGACGTGAAGAAGCTTCGGGAGCCGTGGGTACAGTAGAAAACACTTCGACTTGACCTGACTGCTTTTTCCAACCTGTTTTAGGACACACAGATGCTGGCTGCTGCCCAGTCGCCGCCTCCTCCTCCTCAGCAGCGCTCCAGTCCCGCCCACCGCCACCTGGCTCTGCTGCGCACCGCCGAGTGGAGGCAGAGTGCCGCTACTCCTCTTCCCCACGCCAACGGAGACGCAGAAAACAAGGACCCCCTTTGACCGAGGGTGTGTACATGTTTTTTTCCCCTTCATATTTCAAAACTGATGTCTACAATCTAGACCGACTCGACGTTTAAAGGATTTCAGAGGAAAGTGCAAAAATACGGATTGAAAATCAGACGGGTGCCCTGCGCCCTGCTGCATCCTCCCTCTCCACCTCTGTCTCATCTCTCCTCTTTCTCTGCCTCTACGCGTTTACAAGACTCCTGGCTTCTCCCATCCCGAATATCCCTAGTGACTGATCACTTATTGTGAAGCCTTGAGCTGCCCTTCTTCTTTGTCGGAGTTTGAACCCCGTTTCTGAGCTGCTGGAAGTATACCGCCAGAGCCCCTGAGAGCTGGCTGGACTCTGTAGCTCTCGTCTAGCCGATACAAGCGGATCATCGAGGGGACCTTGCGCTGAGTCAAAAGGACTGGAAATTATTTAGCCCTCTCACATCAACGTACCGCATGGTGGGAATTTCTGCCTCTTTTCAGTGTAAGTGGCCGTCTTTGCTGTAGTGATTATATATTTTTTTTAAATTACGCCTTCACGGAGTGTTTTGTGCCCTCGTGTAGACATGCCTGTCATATGTGCGTCATATTAAGAAATAACATGGAAAAAAAGCCACAGAATTTGACATTTATGATTTTGCTTTATTTGTTTTAATGTAAAGTAAGCAGAAGCTACGGGGAGCCACTATGACAAATGTGGGGCGATTTGTATAAAAACACACACACATAGGCCTATAGCAAGCAACTACATTATTTTTATTTTTTTTAACTTATTCCCATTTTCAGTGTCTTTGATGAACTGCGGTGACAACTCTAGGTTATTTAGTCCAGGAACAATAACGCGTGCCTGTGCTGTGCGCAATAGCCTAGTGTATGTTAGGCAATAGTTACAAACGCATTTACTTCTAATTGTGATAAATAGGCTAAAAATGATTTTTGTTTTGATGAACTAAAGTTGAATATCGGCTGTAGGCTATAGGCTCAATCCTAACAGCCAAGACGTCCACTTGCTCACAATTAAGAAATATTCCACTAAAACCATTATTGTGTCTTGAGGATTTGGTTCATGGTTGTGTTATCGGAAGAACAATTTGGATAGCTTTATATGAATTACTGCTGGTTCAGTCTGATTAGATAGTGACACCAACTCGCGGCTGTCCCTCCCTCCATAGGAGCAGATATGAATTAATGACTTTGAACCCAGAATGGAGAGTTGATATTGGGCAACAGGCAACTTAAGTTCACCGATCAAGTTTAGTGACTCCCTTTCGATCTGTCAAGACCCTTGTCTAGATGTGAAATAGCCTTTTCATCTGCTGATGAAAGCATAGACACCCGGAGTTATTAGCGTGTATGTAGCATGGGATGGACCATAATTTGCCTGTGCTGATAAAAATGTAGGTTTTTAGATAATATGAAAAAGACACCCAAGGTAAATTCCTTGGATCAATCCCCTTCTCACTGAATGAATAGTGTATTCCTGCATTTAATGACAAAGGTTCTCTATTCTAAAAGAAACACACTGGCATGGTTCATTTTCACGAGACTGTGGTTTACCATGTTTGTGTTGGAAGGATTGTTTGGATGCAGCGACTTTGCCATCCTTCTATGTTTAGTGCAGAGCCACCAAGCCTCTCTCCTCCTCTCCCTCCACTCTCTTTTAGAGAGAGACTTTGCATTTTAGAGTACATGCATTTGAAAACATGCTCCGGAGCATTGTCCCAACGCATCTCCTCGAATCCATGTAAAGTTTTCATGTCCAACCGCTCTGACTTTGTCCTCATCATATAATCGAACCGCGCGCAAAATTAAAATAAAAATACTTTTTTTTAATGGAGTGGCGTAGGGTTGAAATTAAAGGTTTCGGGCTATGTTTCATTCCGGTGAGAATGTGTTCCCCAGACTGGGAAAAAGAGCATGCGGGTTAGGGAGGGAGGCTGCTGGGGCTCAACCTGCTGTCGATGCACGACAGTTCTCACGGCTCGGATTAGAGAGGGAAGAAAATATCTCTTGGAAACCCACAGGGCTTTGGATATTTTTTACGCATGGCAAACAGCCCCATGCAAAGCTTTGGAGGCATCCAAGAGGGTGATTGTTAACTCCTCTTGGCGTGACCCACTAAAGATCTTTGCAAAGTTAAATATAGATGCAAAGGAGAATTGTTTATGAGAATTTTGCATAAACAGTATGTGAGTTGTGTGTATGATATAAATCAAGGAAACTAAGTTTACCAGTATTTTAATGTCTTCTGTGAATCCAATACACTATATTTCTATTGGTCTGTCCTGATGATCCAAATTGAGTGATCCAAATTGAGATTCATATGCCTTTTATCAAGTTTTTTTTAATATTATTATTTACTACAGTGGTCTATTTTAATTGGTTGCCCTGGCCGTCATTTTATTATGTCATCTGTTGTTGTTTTGGGACTTCCATCGAAGTAGTGACTTGACTGAAAAGACTATTACCTGGAGTGTGTGTTTTTACAGAGAGAGAAAGAGAGAGAGAGAGAGAGAGAGATAGAGAGAGAGAGAGAGAGAGAGAGAGAAAGAGAGAGGGAGAGAGTAAATGAAAGGTAAACAAAGC
The DNA here is from genome assembly GCF_013103735.1 of Etheostoma cragini. Classification (NCBI taxonomy): domain Eukaryota; kingdom Metazoa; phylum Chordata; class Actinopteri; order Perciformes; family Percidae; genus Etheostoma; species Etheostoma cragini. Next base: position 12,935,302 of record NC_048420.1, on the reverse strand, counting down.
TGGTGATGAGAGGAGAGTAAATGATGAGTTCTGTTTGCAGGTTATAACTGTTTGTGTGTGCCTGTGGTTGCACATGTGTGTTTGTGCACTGCTGCATTCATGGACACGTCCGTGCACACTGTATAAACAGGGTTGTATTAACCTTAGCTGCTAACTCTCTGTGGTCCAGGCTCTGCAGCATCAGCTAGCACTTCCAGGGGCCATCTGCCTAACCACCAGCCTGCCTCACACCTGTC
>NC_048420.1:12907956-12935056 GCF_013103735.1 Etheostoma cragini | reverse complement strand
CCCCCCCCCCCTTTCCTCCCTGCTCTCAGGCTACAGGGTCAAATGCATCAGACCGCTGCTCATAGACACAGACGTGGCCCTGCAAAAATGATGGCAGCCATTTTATTCTCACCTTCACACATACACAAACACTTTTATAGCCCACTCCTGGTTGACGGGTTGAAAAAGAATGACAGAATGTGTATAGACACACTATGGCACCTTTTGTGCGTTTTGATTTTAAACACATGTAGCCTTTCTAATGTGTTGCACTCAAACAGCTTACAGATCACAGCGTTAAACAGTAACTTACTATTATTTTAGAGGGGAAAAAAGGTTTCCCCTTTAGCACAGCGTCATATTGTGGCTCCAAGTCTTTTAAGCATGACACACAGACGTTTGGATGCGGTCCAGGTTTGCTGTACGGTGAATAAGTGAGGATGACTCAGCAGAGTTTATTTACCAGCTACATCATGAAGCCCCCCCTTGTGTATTTCTGTATTAGCTATAAGTCTACTTTCTCACAGCTACACGTTGATGCAAATATTGTCCCAAAAGCTTGGTGTTGGATGAAGCCCAGAAAAATTGCATCACCTGTATTGTTTCAGCATGCTCGTTTTGTTTTAACTTAGGCTAATTTGAGGGTGCTTTAAGGCACTAAACGATCAGCTAGACACAGCTTTTGTATGGCAAGTTGGTTTAACTTAAAATATTTAGCTGTAATTGCATGAATAGTGTATAAAGATAGAGATGATGGAGCACACAAAATAGGCCCAGGTTGCATTTGAGGCCATGCAGTCAGGGGGCAAATGTCAGCAGTAGAATTAGATACTGAAACCACTGTTGCATGCACTCCTTTAAGATGTATGGATCTGTTCTGATTATTCAGAGCCATCTCTTACCAAGTCTCAGGGTGAAATATAGATGGCATCGGGGTGAGTGTGTGTGTGTGAGTGTGTGTGTGTGCGCATGCACCTACATTCACACACGTCCCCTTGTAGATCGATAAGCCCATTGATGGTTATCAGCGAGAGGGCAGTTCTCTTCACTGCTTATTGAATTTCATCACCCATGAAAGAGCAGCAGCATTATAAAATGACTCACATGTATGTGTGGGATTCTGTGTATGGATTTGTGTGTGTGTGTGTGTGTGTGTGTGTGTGTGTGTGTGCACTCACCAAAAAAAGAGGTCTTTGTTTTATTGTGGTCGTGAGTTGGCCTTTACAGGGCTTATTTAATGTCAAAGTCAGCAGTGAGCACTACAAACTGATTTTATTGGCCTTGTTCATGTGTTTACTCCAGGTAACATGAGACGTATATAGCAAGTGAAGAAGAGGCCAATAGGGCAGTCTTGACAATCATGAAGTTTCATGGACACTGTTACTGTAATTCTTCATAGGTTTTAACATGTCGGGCCATTTAGGAAACAAATGAGAAATCATATTTATAATGTAAATGACCAAATCAACTTCTTCATTTTGTTAACTGTTGTGAAAACAGTAACATAGAGACAGCTGTACTAGCAGTATTGTTAAAGACAGACCGATTGGAAATGTAGTTTTCCACCAGCTAACTGTATCTACATTACAGCCCCTGGTTCTTGGACTAAGACACACTGATAGACATGTGCAGGACAACATAAACACACACACACACACACACACACACACACTCACACACACACACTGCTCTGTCAGTCCTTTCTATATAGACTGAGATTGAGTTGCTAATTAACTTCACTTTCTCAAACTGTATCGCACACAGACAGACTGCGCACACACACACACACACACACACAAAGAATCTCTCTCTTAGGCTTCTTCTCGTGATGTCTCAACGCACTCTCTCTCCCTCTCTCTCTCTCTCTCTCTCTCTCTCTCTCTCTCTCTCTCTCTCTCTCTCTCTCCCACTGTTTATTTTCCTGCCTCCATCTGGAGTCGGCTGATATTGTAATCGCCCTAATGCACATTGCCTTCCCCTCACACACACACACACACACACACACACACACACACACACACACACACATAATGTGCCGTCCTGACAAGCCCCTTTTCTTATTGCCAAAGATAAGCCGCTGGATGTGATTCTGTGGCTGTTTGTGTGAGCTTAAGTGCACATGCAGGTGTCTATACACTATAACACTATACAGTGTTTCTAATGAATACAAAGGGACACACAAACGTGTGTTTCTCCCTGCACTTTGCCAATGGTAACTATATTAAATAGGTACTTCTTTGTGACTCGGAGCGTCGATAATGTGGCTGAGTGAAGATGTTAACCGTTATCGCCCACCTCTTCAATATTCACCTATCACCCAATTTGCATTGAAAATGTAGTCAGTTGAAGGGAAAATAATTCAGTGGTGGTAGTGGTAGTGTGTGTGTGTTTAAATGCGTTTCTGCATGTCTTCTGTGAAGGTTTTCATTAAAAACAGGAAAAGCGTGCACATGTGTGGGCCACGCTGCCATCTCTAATAGCTTTTGTTTTGTGATTCACAAGAGTTTTAGGATGTTGGAAGGTGGGAGTATGCTGAGGACAGGCAGGTTTGATTGATGGCGAGTATGAGCTGTGAAACCGTGCGATTAGGAGCCTTTTTTCTCCCCTAGTTCACAAGAGGACAATTGTTGAAGAATGGACCAGCTTTCTTTGCTGCCAGTCCATAAAACCTGACCATTAAAGTTGTTTCTGTCCTTGTGTTTGTATGTGTGTGTGAGACAGAGAGGTGGAAGGGTAGGGGCAGATAGACAGCTCTTAAAACAAACAAACAGGCAAGCAGAAAATCTGACAAATTGACAAAGAACGAGACTAAGGAATAGGATGAGAAAGCGGGAGAGTGAGTGAGGGAGGGGAGAAACCTCGCCTCAGCCCTGTCACGCTTTAGCGCTTTTAATCACCTATACCGAGGTTGCTTTCTCCATAAAAATTCTACATTGTTAACGTTGACCTGCATGAACATGTGAAAATAATTGCTTGTTTTTTTTTACCCTAGTGTCACTATTTCTTTTTAAACAATATAATTTACATTCACTATCCCTGCTTATCAGCTTGGATTACCCCTCACATTGGATTTACAGTTTGGTTCTCTCTCATTAATTTGGATGTATGGATTTGGATGGTACACTTTATGAAAAGGGCAGCCACTGGAGTGGAGGCCTGGCTAGCCTGGTAAAAAGAAGTGTAATTAAAGATCAGCAGACAGGGAGAGAAAGAAAGAGAGAAGCTCAGATCAATAGATTCACACAGTGGACCCTCTGTCTTTTTTCCCTCCGAGTATTGACGTGTTCAGTCAATTACAGCTAGAGAGAGAAGAAGAAGAGAATGAGACATGGTGATGTAGGGTGTGTGTTAGGAGCAATGGCTCACATATTATGAAGGTCTACACCCATATGTGTGTTTTGAGTTGGTGTAAACAGCCAATAGACATCTGCGTTTAAGATGTGTTTCTTTAATAATCATAATAAAATACAGTCGACAACTGCAGAGCAGACAGATCCACTGTTGTTTTAGGACTTCCAGTTGCTCCGAGGCTTTTATCTGCCATCAACAGACACAACTAAATCATTGTTTCCTCTCTTTGCTGGTTAAAATCACACCACTGCTGCCAAATAATGAGGCCCTTTTTCTTTTGTGGTTGAATTTGACTTGCATGATGGGTATAGTAGGACGAGAGGGCTTCCAGCTGTTGTCAGTTAGTGTCACAGACAAACAGGGAGATGGGACAATGGGACGCCGGCCGCTCGCTCTGTCCGATTGTCTTGTTGTCAAACCGACAGCAGGTGCCTCAAATGATAAACGCAGAGTGTCAATTATTTGAGGAAGGACCATTTTAGAAATTGGTTCAAAGAGAAAGAGGGTGAGTGGCGGAGGAGACAGTGGGGGTTACATAAAGAAATGGAAGGAGCTGGTCCATTTTCCCAAATGGGGCAGAGTAAAAGCCCCATTTTGTTTAACTTTTAGTGCATCCCGCCCCCAGTGTATCCTCCCTCATGCCCCACCACATCCAACCTACAATGAATCGTTGCTGGCCACCCCACTAAGTGTTTGTATGCTCACAGTCGATATAGTCTTTCGCTGGCGGCAAAATTACAGTCCATGTTATTTCAACAAAAATAATATTTGATGGTATTTCCACCTTCAAAAAAATGTGCTTAGAATTATCACACTCACTGGGCTTTTTTTCTCCCCAAGGGGATAAAAATTCTGGTTTTCTGGCTGAAAATTGTGGTTAAGTGAAGAAAGGGGGAGTTGTGAGGATTAGATGTGAGTCTGTAGCTGTGTATTGATGAATAGATATCGTAAGAGCTGCCTCTCCGTGTGTGTGTGTGTGTGAGTGTGTGTGTGTGTGTGTGTGTGTGTGTGTGTGTGTGTGTGTGTGTGTGTGTGTGTGCCTTAGAACCCTTGGAATTGGAGAAAGATTGTAGCATAAAATCTATCTATCTATCTATCTATCTATCTATCTATCTAACAAACACATCTATGCGTGTGCCTGCCCATGTATCTTTAGAGTCATCTGATATTCATTCATGACCCAGCTGCTCTTATGGATTTGCGATTGACAGCCATTTCATCAAAGCATCTGTTCTTCCCCCCTGTCGTAATCTCACCATATGGACATGTCATCCTCAGCTGCGCGTTTCATAGTAGCATAGATGATGTGTCTCCTTGGTAACCAAACTCCACTTTTAGAAATAAGATATGAATTATGTTTTGGCCCCACATGTGCAGGATGCCTACACACACACACACACACACACCGGTGCCTGTATTGCAATGTACCTTGACATTTATAGTTTGTCATATCGAGTTAGGAGGCGTAATAGAGGACCTGTGCGGCTATTGTGACCCTCTCAGAAGTTTTATGGCTCCTACAGTGTTCTGACATGTTTGTATCCTCTACAAGATAAGGCCATTTGAGGAAGAATCCAACATTTTCTCGGGATTTAAACAGCTCCAGATTGCAGTAAAACTCTTTAGTCCTGGTAACACTGGGAGAAGGTGCGGAGCAGAGGAGGGAGCAGGGCTCTCACGGAGCAATAAAAACTCAGGAGAGAGCATAAATCCATCTCCCCTTGTAAGGTCTGAATTTTTGCAGATGTTTCAAGATGTTTGGCCCAAGTGACGGTAATTTCTTGCCCATCTGTCTTCTCTCCTCCCCCTATGTCTCTTTATCAACATCTGGTTTTCGGTGTGGCAGAGAAACAAGTATCCTTTATAAGCCAATGGTTCCCAGTTCCCCTTCTGCTTGTGCTATTAACTTAGCCTCAACTACTGCTCTCTCACTCTCTATGAACACATACTCACATATGCTAACCATTAGAAAGTCATACCATTCAGAAAATGTAATAACTTTCAGTTAGAGGGGAGATAAAGTATTTTGGCTTTTTTTGGTCTCTCTTCACTTTTTCCATAACTGCAAAGAATTTAGGGTTCTGGTTTTTATAGCTCCCTTGGAGAGGACAAATTATTGCTTAGTTGTTAGTTTGAAGATGTTTTAGTGAGAGGAAAACCCCTTCCCCTTAAGCATTTGAGTTGGACCCTTGGGTGTCTGTCTGCACCTCTACTACCCATTTAGGTAGTAGAATCAGAGATGCATCAATTCACTCGCAGAAGGCAGACATGTTTATTTGGGAATAAATGCTCAACATTTTGCTGTGCACTTTAGCAGTACAGAACAACTACGATCTTAATTAGCTATTTCCTCTTTGGCAATATTAAATTGTCCAAATAATAATTCACAGCTGTGCAAGGATCATGTATTGTGGCGCAGCTGCAACTTTGGGAATTAAACCGTCTCACACTGAGCTGAACTGCACATTGTATGCACACACACACACACAAACACAGACGCGGTGTACACTCACCAGATCGCTCTCTCACATGCTCACAGACAGTAAGAAGTTGAATATGCAGACAAAGACATGCAGCTCGGCACCATATGGCCAGGTTGTCAATCTAAAATGAAGTCATGCAGAGCGAGCTTTGAGTGTGCCATGTAAGGTGGTGTACAAGTTTCTGGAGTGTGTTTGATAGGGTGAACAGTGTCATAACAGACCTGTATACACACACATGTTCTGAAATACAAATTGTTGCTTCTGTTTCTTTTATGCACGAACACGACACACACGCACTCTCATTCCACCACATACCACTTGCTTTTTTGTCATTTAGCTGCTTAAAAAAAGCATGCTGAGCTCATTGTTACTGTCCATTATGTTCAATTAAATCAGTGATGTTACTGTACACAACAAATTCTCACAATTTTATGAAAGAAACAATGAGATATATATTTTGAGACCACATTTCTTACCAGCTCATCAAAGTGACACATTTCTTTAAACATTAATCTTTGGTTAAGTTCATATGCAACAGAGTTTAGGAAAGAAAACTAAATAAAAGTTAGAATTAGGTTTTATTGTTTTTGCAGTAAAAGAAAAAACTGTACAAGGAATAGACCAATTATTGGCCCTGGCCAATCATCGGCCCGTTTTTTGACAGTTTGCAGATTATCTGTATCGGTGTTTTGTTTGCCTAAAAGTCATAATTAAAACATGCTTCAGTTTGGCTCCGCTACAGCTCTGTGTCTGTCTCTCTCACCACTGAGTCTGACTTAATGTCACACTACACTCTACACACTACAACACCATCTGACTGATCTTTTAAAATGTATTATGTTGAAATAAATTCTAATTTATTAAATAATTGAAGCATTTAAACAAAGTTTTTGTTGGACTTTGTAATATTCAAAAATCTTTATTTTGACTCAAAGATTTTAATTTTCACTGTATATGCATGTCAGTCTCAAATATCAAGTAGCGGTTCATTAACTACTAATAATCAGTATCTGTGTTGGCCTTGAAACACCCGTGTTAGTCGATCCCTAAACTGTAGCACACACGCTGGTTCTGTATTTAGATATATCAAGTCTTTGGTTTTGCCACTTTAGCCCAAGGCTACAACACCAAATTTCAAAAAGCATGCACCCACACACAACAGATGACTCTAACTGCCAAAGACGCTAATGCATTAGTCGTGCACTGCCCCAGGCTTATGCCTGATAGGACAATAACAAAACCAAGTCACCAGCTGATCAAGGGTGGAGGACACACACACACACACACACACATGTACACATGGTTCAAGTGTGTGTGTGTTTATTCTAAACCCATGTTTGTTTTCCATAAGCATATAAAAGGGATTATACTTGTAGCTAAAAACACAGTTGTTTAAATAATTCAGTGCAACTCACTCAACACACATTTTTTCTGTTATCATAGAACTCTGTTATATATGAACCTGGAGCAGAAAATAGAGGGAGAGAGGTGAGTGGTGACATAGGTGTAGCAAGTTGAAACGAAGGAGGAAAGAGATGAGTAGTTTCAAAATAAGATATTGAAGTTCTCATAAGTCTCTCATTCACAACTCATCTATGTGGCAAATGTAGATTTTGTTTGAAACAAGTAATGTTAGTAAGTAAGAAATTAGTTTAGTGTTAGGTAGTCTGGGTCTGCTATTGATTTGACATAATGCTTATTGATTATCACTTCATGATGGCACAGACTGTCAGACTTTTCAGAGCACTCAGTTAGACCAGGGGGAACAGGCCAAAATGGGATTTTTGTGTTTTGGAATAAAATCCATTTTATTAAGCAGTGGGAGTGAGGTCTGTGTGTTTGTGGCTCTGATGTAAGCCTGTTACTGCCTGTGCCAGTTGGAGAAGGAGACCCTGAAAACAGAGAAAGTGGGAAACAGGGAAAAAAGCAAGTGGGACACATTTGTGAGTGACTCTAAACCGCTGGAGACTGATGCCAAAGGCCACAGAGTCAAGCGGCAGAGGGAGAGAAAGAGAAAGACCCTGTATAAAAAGTTCAACAACATTAGTTTCCAAATTGCTGAGCTTGGATACAGGCTTCAGCTTTCAGACCTCTAATGTGTTTTTGAGATTCTCTGTCTCTCATTTTAAATAGCCACTAAGGCTAAACTGCCTCTACGCTGGAAGCATTTCAGTATTTGTGGAAAAAAAAACGTACTAAATCGTTCAACGTATATTTAACTAGTCCATGTCAAGGAGTTCACACAGCCAGTCTTAACCACAGCTACATGCGAGCCACACTATAGACCACATATAGCTGCTCTACTGTAATAGAAATTTTAGTGCAACTGAACATTAAGAGGTTGGGGGAAAATGCTGTATTTATGGTGTGTGGAAGAAAGCTTGTACGATGTGACACGGCCTTCAGCTAAAATAACTTCTTGCTTTTCAGATGGTTGTCAGTGTGAGGCTGACTTATTTCATGAAAATGGATATAAAGGCTTACAGTTGTTGTTTTTTAATAAGTGAGGAAAGACTTAACAACTCTGGCCTGTGCACCTTGAGGGGAGTAGTGTATTGCTTCTTCTCATTTAAAAATGTGCCACTGTTTTCATTTAAATCCTGCTTATTAAATCAGGAAGTGTTAATGTGTGGGAACATTTGATTCAAAAATTCACAGATCTTAAAATAGTTCATTTACAGAAGTAACATTTGTTAGTTTGTAAATTTCCCTGTGAAATGGCAGCGTCAGAAGTGACAATATTTTGAATCTCTACATAATGCACTAGTAATGACTCTACCACATCCACATTTGTAAGCACAGATGGATGTAGAACCACAAACACACACTCTGATATTCTTCCATTCCCTGAAAACCATCAATTGTGAAACTGCTGAGTGTTTTGGATTTAGGGAACGTCGTCCAGTCTCTTCTCTTTCTCTCTCTCTCTGGTGTCTGAGAGCAGAAGTAATGGTGCACTTGATGATGTTGCCAGAGGAAGAAGCAGTGTTTTATTTTACCAGCCAGACACATGGCCGGTCTAGTTAAAGGCAATAGAAGAGCAGAACATAGGATACTGAAAGAAGCTACTTGGTACTCTGGTTCTTTGCCTGGTTCAGAAGTTAATCGTAGTCACAAATGTACATTGATTGAGTTATTGGTTGTAATTACGGGCAATAAAGCAACCCCTTCCTAAACTGTAAGAAAATCATTTTTGTGCAAAACTACTTCTATAGTTGACCTTTCTGCTTTCTTTGACTTTTTCACTCTCTTTCATCTCTGTCTGTCTATTTTTATGTTATTCCAGCAATACCAACAGCCTAGAAAGTATTTGTATGTGCATATGTGTGCGTGAATGCGTTCTTTGACAGTTTGGAAAGAATATCCGTTTCACTAGTTGTCATGGAAACAGTGGGGACTGTAAATGTGTGTTTTATCCCCAATACCCCCAAAATAGAGCAGGGAGCGGGTCTTGTCAGAAGGACCAGGGCCACATTCAGATAATTCCCTTCTTTTTATATTTGTCTCGATGGCTACCTGCCATCTGTAAGTTCAGAGGCCACTGTTGCTCTGGTTTGACTCACTATTTGATTCCCCTGGCACTGTCTGAAGAAGCCAGATAGGACAGTGGGGTCAGGCCCTAAGACCTCGGTCCAACCACCAGCCTCCACCCCTCTTCCCTCCTCCATCCACTGTCCTCCATCCGCCTTCAATCCCACAATTGCTGTTCCAACTTTAATTACCTGAAAGCAAGCAAAAACATCCTGGCTCCAGAGAGAAAGAACCAGCAAATGAGTGTAATGTGTGTGTTAGCTTATGTGTGTGCAAGTTTGTCTTTGCATGGGAACAAGACATTTATCTGTCACATAGAAACACACGCAAACACTGTCCCTATCACACACATCCTGACCCCGACCAGCCAACCCACTCCACCCTTCTCCTCTCCTTTGCTCCCTGGGTTCCCATCCTCTTGGCTCCTATACTCTCTACCCTCCCCCCTCCCAGATTCTTTCTAGTTCCTGACCAGCGGGGCTATCTCTGGATGGCCAGCGGTTCCTCTCATTCTGCCGGCCCATTGTGTGGGGAGTCGGGCTGGGCCCTAGGCCCCGGGGGCCGGGAGGTGAGCCAGGAATGGCCTGGTTCCTGTTGCTGTAATAGTTAAAGGAACTGTGGCACCATTTCCAGTCCCTCATAACTGCTGTGAAACTGCTGCTGTTAAATCCATGTAAATTGTTTCTCTCGTTTTTGGAGAACTGTAGCTTTGATAAGGAGACTCGGCTAGTTTAAGTAGATGCCTTGGGTGTTAAAGTAACTTAATAACACAATTTTGTTCCACAGCCGAACATCTGTACAATCTGTATTTCACTTGCAGAAAATGCAGCTAAAAAATGAATGGCTTTCCTCTGGGCCGGAATGTAGTAGGAGAGAGACAGGGAATACAGACAGACTTAGAAGCAGGTATTCACAGACAACAGACAGACATTTTAAGTTATATTGACTAGATAATGCCACCGTCAAAATACTTTGTGTACTTCTGTGCAAAAATGAAGGCACTGGTGTGCAGGAAGCCACCCATCATGCTTTTTGACAACTTTTAAAAGTCTTTAAAAAATGACCGTTTTCATTTGCACTAGCAAATAGGGACAGCAGTATTTTTCTTAGGATCATTTGGTACCTCATAGCCCAACACTGACTTAATCAGCAGCCAAGCAGCAATACCCATCCTCAGTGAAGACAATGGTCCTCAAATGAATAGTTCTAAAAGTCCTTTTCTTTTCCCACACCTTTTAAAATCATACTTACCCCTCATTTTCTTGGTCATTGAGTTTGATATGATGAAAACACAATTTAGTGCGTGCATGTGTGCTTTAAACCTCTGTGTCTTCTGGTTTGAAGGAACACACGCAATATATCATACACTCACATCCATAGCTATTGTACCTTGTGGCAGCTCTAACTATACGAGCTCCGTCCACTCTGTGCACGGTGAGTTTCTCCCTTTGAGACTACTCAATCTCCGTGGTGTGTTGCTACACAAGCTAGTGCACTCGGTTAATTATGACTGCCAAGCCGGGCTGTCACAGTGATTCACTGTGGAAAGAGAGAGAAAGAAAGAGAAGGGATGGAGAGTAAGTTGGCAGGTGTACAGATGTATCGTTAGCGCCACCCAGTGATGCAGAGACAGGAGAATAGCAACACCGACTCACGAAAGACTTGAAGGGGAGTTGATTTTGACAAAACTGTTTGTCCTTCTGTCTGTATCGCTACATATGTTTCTTTCCCCATGTTTTTTGTGCTCAACTACCTCTATCTATTCTTCTCAAACGTCTCCCTTCTGCTCTCCTCTCTTCTCTTCATCTCCTATCTTGCACCTCAATCTTTCAACACCATGACACTCCCGTTTCTTTCCTGCCTGTCGCCACTTCTCTTGGTGATGGCAGTTGCGCTGTCTCGTGTACTGTTGCGACAAATCAAGAGGTTCATTCATTTGGTGTCATCTGTGTTACAGATAAATGGAAATGTGCTCTCTCTCCTCTCCTCTGTCTCCACTGACAGCCACCTCTCCACTTTATCATCGCAGAGCAGGTCAGATCGGAACTGGGCCAAGTCACTCAGTGCGGGATAAATGGATTGAGGCCGTGAGTAAGGATTTATAGGATGTGAGGTGGTTGAGGCCAGGCTGAAAGAGAATGGGATAGTCCCCGTTGTGATCATATGGTTTATTTGCTATAGATCCTCGAGACACAGCAGGGAGTGCATTCAAATTACGGTTCCCTAGACTATGTGTAAAAAGGGTTATTGGGTATATTGGAGAGTTTACGGTTTTCAGTGCTCTAGAAATCAAACATCTGTGCGCAAAGACATCTGATCATGTGTCAGTAATCCGCAGCTATTTTGTGCCTCCAGGTGAGGAAGCAAAAATGGTTTCTGCATAACCATTAACAACTCTTACGGCAGTTAAGCGAGCAGTTTGGTAGCGAGCAGCTGAAATTGGAAGAATTCAGCAACCCATCCACCCACTCTCTCACATTCACACACACACACACACACACACAGACACACAGACACTCACACACACACAAACACACATACGCAGGGCCGCACACAGGCATGCACCCACAGCAAAAAAGTAATTTGTTCTACCTCATTAGCATGTATTGTGGCGAGCGGGCGTAACACACTGAAAGGTGAAATGGGTCCATAATGAATTGCACACCAGTCGGCAGCGGAGAGGAGAGGAAAGGAGAGGAAAAGGAGGGGGAGGAGAGCAATGGGGGAAGAAAGAAGGGAGGAAAGTGTCCAGATGGCTGGGGACCTGCCGCACACACAGGGAGTCTCACTCTCGCTTTTTTACTCCACTGATTGCACCGTTTCGACTACACTTTCATTCACTTGCTCTCTTTCTGCAGCTCTTACCTTTTTTTCTCCTTTCCATCACCACACACACACACACACACACACACACACAAACACACACACACACACACTCAAAGACCACCACCATATGTAACCTCCCTTCCTCTAGAGTTGTTGTTCACATGCAGCCATTGTGTTTGTGCACGCATTCACACACACAAACACACACACACACACGCACGCACACACACACACACATACGTATATATATATACTCTCACGGGCAATGTGTGACCAAGAGGCAGAGTGCAATTGAGTGCAGCCCAGTGGAGCACCTGTTGTGGTTCATTGCACTTCTACACAAACTGGACTCCTTTTGTGCTTCTCTCCTCCTTCATGTCTCTTTTATCCACCTTCACCACTTTTCTCTTCTCTTCTCTTCATCCTACCTTTTACCTTGTTGTTTGACCTTCCTTTTTTATATAGGTGTCTCTTTTAAATATTGCTTTCCTCTTGTGTGTCTCTCTTCTCTTAATGATTCACTTACTGGAGTGGTTGGTAATATACCCTTAAGTTAGTTAGATACACAGTCCAGCTTACAGTCTGACACATTTTGGACAGATTTCACATAGCCTGCCTCTTCTGTTTGATGACTGGGGTATGACTATGATTGATATGCATTATTGAGACTGTTTCTGGCGAGTTACATCAGATTTCCCTAAAGCTGAGGCCATCTTTGGTCGATCCTTGAGAGAAAGTCACAGAGAGGAAGAGTACTGACGTTTGCCCTGATGTTCCCTTTCCTCTTCTCTCAGTATTGTGTATTGCTGCCAGAATATCTCTTCATTTATCTTCCCATCTGTGTGTCTGTATATCAGTCTGCCAGTCTGTCACTGACTCTCTCTTTCTCTTATCCTTCTGTCTCCCTATGCCTCCCCTCCCCTCTCCCTGCTACACTTTTGCCTTTTTTCCTGTGTCTCTCTCAGACTATGTCTTTGCTGCTTGTCTGGTCGAGAATCACTAATGGTCTCCACTGGGGTGTAAACTGTATGGGGTTCAGTGTATTCTGTAGGCTGTACACACACACACACACACACACACACACACACACACAAAGATACCCACACATCAATTTTAGACAGCAAAGAAGCAAGGGTTAGATGGCAAAGAAGACAGGAAAGGGATAAGAGGGAAGGAGGCAGACATGTCTGGGTGTGTGCTGATGTGGTGGACTGTCTGTCCAAACTCAACCCTGTTTTTACATCCTTTTGCATTGCCACTATTTTTGCATATGGTTACCACTCTTACTTCCCTTCCCCTTTTCTCTCACACACAAATCACTCTGTGCCATTAAACCTACACACGCCGAGCAGCCAGAGGCGGACCACCGGCAAGTGTGTGTGTGTGTGTGTGTGTGTGTGTGTGAGAGAGAGAGAGAGAGAGAGAGAGAGAGAGAGAGAGAGAGAGAGAAAGCATTTTGTGTGTGTATCACTTCATCACCCCCACTATTCAAGTCTACCTCATTGACTCATCATTGAGTGTGAGCTCCTAAAGCTCTATTGAGTTTATCAAGTCTTCCACAAAGCAGTCACTCCCATTTATTTCTCATTGAAGCCAGTAACCCCACCACCCCCTCTCACACACACGCATACACACACATTGGCTGATACACAGAGGATGGCTCCGTCTCACACAAAACAGCCTTGGCGCTCCATTGGGGGGGATGCATCGTATTCTGGATGCAGCAAGATTACTTAAAGCCACAGCTTCTTGACAAGTTGACTTGTTTAGTTCTTGAATAAAGCAAGCCACTGATACTCATTCACAGACACACTAACACACAGAGAGAGTAATTTAACACAGCACGACTCACATCCCATACAATTGTAAAAGTGGTATTTGCAATGTGAGTGCCTTGCATGTATTTGTCCCTTTTTAACAAAAGTGTTTGAATGGCAGGGAATGCCATTATAAACAAACAGGTGAGATTACAGGTATTACAAAATGGAGACCAATGCAAACAATCATCACTATTTGGCCACCAAATTTTGGGAAGCTTTTATTGCCGTCAGGTAGAATATGTGTTTTGGCAGAGCCTCTCACTAAAGTATTTGTTTGGTTGTCTACGTCTGTTGCTGTTATTTCATGTTCATGTTGCGGGTGAGATGGTGGAAATGGGACTGATTCCAGGCAATCTGGGACAGAGGAGTGAGAACAAACGGCTTAAAATAAGGCTCCAGCATCCTTCAACACCGCGCTTCCACATATACGGAATAATTTGATTGGTGCTGTAAGCCAATAAATACTTTTAAGCATACGGACTAATCACATATTAGACTGGCAGCGGCTGATGCTGGTGACACAAAGTTTATCGAATAATCTAAATCCATTGTATCAATGTCTGATTATGAAAGGAAATATGAGCTTAAAGAGAGAGACTATGTGTATGTGAATGTGAGAAATGTTTAGAGCCGTCTCAATGGAGCTTGTGGAGCTATTGCTGTTGTCTGTTGGTGCACACACACATGCATACACACATTTTCACTGTTACTATCTTGTCTCTTTGTGTGTCTTATTTTGTTTCTTTATCCCTTTCTCTCTTTCCTTCATTACTGGCATTTTAAGCAGCTCACTAGGAAGCATGAGGCTTGTTGGCATGCAGTAATGTTAAGATGCGTTGGCTCTCATCCTCAATTGTTGTGGGGGCATACACACACACACATACACACACACACACACACACAAACAAAGGGAGGTAAATGCAGTTTAAAGGAGGATCAGTGGAATATCTGTGCCTTTTTTGTGTCTTCTACCTTTCTGAACCTGAGACATGGTGCATTAGATTGTGTGACTGTGGGTGTGTATGTGTGCACATGCCTGCAGGCTGACAGGGAGTGAAAACCCAGACATATGTTAATCAGATGTTGTGATGATGGCAGAACAGAAGGAGAGAGGGAGAGAGAGGAATGAAGGATGAAAAGAAGCAAAGAGCTTTTAAAAGACAGAGTGAGCAAGGGAGGAGAGAAAGGGGGACAACAGTGGAAAGAGAATGGAGAAAAATGACAAGATGTGGTGCAGTGATTCATTTTCGAACTGCAAGAACCACTGCTGAGAATCGATCTATCCCATTAGTTTAACTGAATGGAGCTACACTACAAGTTTGAGGTCACTGAACAAAATTGAAAAATGTATGCTGTAGGTACTGGATGCATCCATCCATACGTGTAAGGTTCTATTCTGATTTTAGTACGACAGTGCTTCCTTGTTGTTGCATGGTTGCAACATCTGATATCTATATAAAAGAAATTAGTGTAGGGCCGGGGGGGTAATCTAGAATTACAGTAAAGCTGATTAATATGTATATTTTAACAATGTATGAAATGCTCACTTTGAGTGATGAACCGACCGAGAATTATCACCCACTGTTCAGTTTCTTGTCAGCAGTGTGGAGCTTTTTAGCATCTTTCAGCACATTGTTTTGGTTTTATGGGCCGCAACTTTCCTGTTTTGGTTTACTCTCACTGCTCTTATCAATGTTGTTTCCAGCTGCAAGTGGCAGCTGTTTTCAGAAAAAAAAAAACTGTAATATACTGGACACTGTTAGCCACAACACCACATGTCGGACCAACAAAGTTAGCAGCTAGCTGGTGAACATAGCGGACCATTTAGCTGCCAAATAGCCAAAAATTCCCTCAGTATATAGTGGAGAGCGAGAGCTAAAAGAAGAGCAAATATTGTCCTCAGGTGGACACAAACATGACTCTTGATAAATGCTAATGCTGCTCTGGATCTGCTGGATGTGTTAATTAGCAAATGTTTGCTGGCAAGTGTGCTGTATCATATATATATATATATATATACAACAGTATTTTTTTGTTAAAAACTATTCCACTGTATAATATGACATTATTTAGCATATATTTTTCACATCAACAAATAAATTTGATAGATAAATTCTGAGCTCTGACCTGATCAATACAGAGAGCAAATCTAACGGCAGTACAAAGGCGAGGACGTAAGTGGCTCAAAAAACAGATAAGACAGAAATAGAGAGAAATAAATAGAAAGAAGGGAAATCCAAGAGAGAGAGAACAGAAGAAGAGAGCTGGAAAGAGGAGAGATGTGGGGCATTTCTTCTCAGGAGAGTTCAGAGGGGGGCCAGTGCAGCTGCAGACGGCTGATCCAAATGGATTTTCCTTGTTTGTAATGAGGCTACTCCTTCTGCCACTGGAGCTTGTGGTGCTTTTGGGAGGGCTGGATGGAGAAAGTGATGGAGAGTCGTACAGAGATAGTGGAGGATGAGTGGTGAAAATGGGTAGAAGTGGTAAAGAGAGAGCAGGAAGAAGGGAGCAGCAGGGGAAGTTGGGCGACTGAATGAGAAAGAAGAGTGTGAAAGAGCAAGAATAATAGGAGTGGGAAACTGTTCAATCGTAGATCTGTCTGATGGTGTTATGCAGTTGCCAGAGGGAAGACAAAAAGATAGAAGGTGGGTTGAAAAGAATCATTATTAGTTATTGCAGGTATAGAGGTGTCTAGTGAGAGAGAAAGAAAGAAATGTGATTGAAAATATTTTTGTTGTAGAGGAGAATGTGATAGCTTGGTGCTATTCCAAAAGTCAAGCATTTAAACTGTGATGTAGGGATCAAAATATTAAGATAAATGGAGCGGTATCCACACAGAGTAAAAAAAAAAATCTGTCTAGCAAATAAGCTAAATCACACGTGAACATACTCTGGACATGGACTATACGTGTAGTACATGTGTCTTTCCTTCCAACAGTGTTTTTGAGGGTTTAAATGAGAAACATATGCGAGAGAGCTTCACCCAAGGCGTAGCTGGTAATGACAGTGACCTGTTATAGCCTTTCTTTGATGTGAATCCACGGTTCTGAACTCACATAACCTTCCCACTTCTCTTCTCCTCCGGCTTTTTATTTTCTCCTCTCAACTTTCTGTTGTCACTCTTTTTCTCTCTCTCTTTTCTGCTATTTTGTTCTCATTTCCACTCACTCCTTTTTGGAAGAGAAACAAAGTGTAATATGACTAAGATGGAGGGATATTTAACCTAACATACACTTCTTTTCATGTTTTTCATCTTTCCCTCTGGTTTCTTTAGGTCGTGTGTGATGAATTCCAGGTTTTATACGTGTGCACCCCCAAGCCTTTATTACCTGCATACACACACGTGTTTCTATATGACTAAACCACTTTAGGACACCTCTTATCGCTTCTCATCTCATCTGTATATCTGATAGGAAGGAAAGGATGTTTAGTGGAGAGCCTCTGTGGACTCTGCCTGTCTTGTTCAATTCCAGTTAACCTGATGAAGACCTGTCAAGTGAGGCATTGTGATCTTGTGTGCCATGATATAAAAACTATATGGGAAGTGTCAATACACAGGTGGTGACATAATGCAGGAATCCGTGGCTTGGAAAGTAAGATGAGACATGCTGAGAGACTGAAAGGAAGGGAGGAGAGGGACCCAGAGTTTATGAAAGCAAAAAAGAAGGGCAGAGAACGAAGCAAAGGGAACAGTCAGAAGCAGCGCACAGATGGTGAGCTGTCAGCGGCCGGCTGTGTGTGTGTGTGTGTGTGTGTGTGTGTGTGTGTGCGTGTGTGTGTGCGTGTGTGTGTGTGTGTGTGTGTGTGTGTGTGTGTGCCTTTCTTTGTGTGTTCATGCCATGCATATGTGTTCATGCTGCATCTACGTGGAGCACACTTCTGCTCTTGCTTTCTTGTGTGCATCCATGCGTGGGGGTGTGTGTGTGTGTGTGTGTGTGTGTCTGTGTCCTCTGAGCTGAGGAGAGGTACTGTATATGCACAGAGCTGTTCTTCCCAGATGGCACTGGCAAGCATACACTGCAAGGCTGGCAGAGTTGGCACGGCTACCCAGTGCACAGTTGGCACTGCCAGCCACCTTGCTCTCCCCTATGTGCTGGGGCGAAGGTACCTGCTGCTCTCCGCCTGAGCTCATTGACTGACTAGCGGGCTGTCTACCAAGTGACTTATTCAGTTGTTAAAGTTTCTCTGCCTTGGTTTTATCCTAAGAGAGCATTCCTTTACTATAAATGAGTATCAAGAAATCATGGTTCAGAAGCAGCATTTAAAGCGGTAACCATACAGCTGCATCTTATATAAAAAAATCACAGAGCCAAAGAATGAAGCAACATCACATTGCCTGTCACAAGGATTCACATCACACCTTGAGCATTGAAACGACATCAACTTTACGCAGCTGCTTTGTAATTACATTCTGTTGATTCTGTTGTTCCAGCAAGAGCTTTCATTCATTTTCAAGTCTTAATTTCATTGTCAAATCATTAAACAGTGATGTGTCTTAACACACTCCTATGAGCATGCTGATCTATAGGCCTTGATGTTTTCTCTCTGTGTTGAGCAAAACAAACAGATACATACAAGGTAGAATAGCTACCGAGAATAAAGCACTGTTAGTGTGTTTGTCTGTGTGTGTGTGTATGTGTGTGTGTGTGTATATGCGTGTGCGTGCGTGTGCATGTGTGTGTGCGTGCATCAATGCAGATGCCAAGGCATGCGTACGTCTGTCTGTGTGTGGGCTTTGTGTCTGTGTGTATGTGTGTGCGTGCATCAATGCAGATGCCAAGGCATGCGTACGTCTGTCTGTGTGTGGGCTTTGATGGTGTGGGAGTGGTGGTGGCAGTGTGTGTATTTGTGTGTGTGGGGAGTGAGGACTTTAAACTTCCCATTCCTTAAACAGGAAGTGTAAACTAAGCACAGATGTGTGTGTGCATGCGTGTGTACGTGTGTGCGTTTGTGAGAGAGTGAGTCTATAAGTGTGCTTTGCCTCTGAGGAAGCAGCTGTGCGAGCACCAGTGTGTGCCAGGTCGGGAACACTTAAGCGAAACCAAGGCATTTGTGTGGGTGCAAGTGTGTGTGTGTGTGTCTATTCTGGAGCATATGTGTGTGCATGTGTGTGTATCAGTGTTCTTGTTTGTTTGTATGTATGCAGCGAAAGGGGGTTATTTTGGCCACCCATCTGCAATAGGCTATTTTGCTACTGTTCCTGCAGGCACACACACACACACACACACACACACACACATGCAGTCACACACATAGAGGCATGCAGAGCACTGTGCCAGGCAAGCTGTTCACTAGCTGGCGCTGGCAACGCTCCAGAGAGAGTGGTGGCATCCATCTGTAGCACTGGAGAGCGGTTAGGCTGTGTGTGTCTGAGTCTGTGTGATTGAGTTTATGCCACAGAAAACAAAACAATGGCATTGTCGAGATGATGCTATTTGTAGTGTTGGCGGTGGGCGTGGTGAGAGTTTGGAGTTGTTTTGGCTAAAAAGCTGCTGTTGTTTGATGGACAGTGGGAGGTGGATGTGGGAGGGACAGTGATCTAAAGTGTCTCTCGCAGAAAAAAGACATGTGTCCCACAGTGATGAGTTAACTGTTATACAGAGCAAAGTGTTTTGTAGGATTCAGGCAATTCAAGACTGCTAAAAGACACTAATTTCAGATAAATTATGGCATTGTTCCTCATGGAGTCTCTATTTTTATTGTCAAACAGGTAAAAATAAATGAAAAATTAGAGATAAACATGTGTGTTTAAGAAATATTACATTTACATACAATATGCATTATAAATCATACTGTACATATAAGGCTAATCATTTATGTTTTTCACCAAATTCCATTCAAATATACATATCTGATCTGATATCAGATCTGCTGCAAATATACAGCCGATCTGGATTTAAGGTTCAAATAGTTGCTTTCATGTTTTAATACGGCTTGTTGTGCTAAACGAAGACACTGTTCATTTCACTTCCAGTAATGGGGGGTCCTGTTGCAGTGAGGATGCCTCAAAAAGTGTCTAGCATAGAGATGAAAGAGAGATTGTTGATTGTGAGTGCTTGACACAATAAATACTTTGTCGTTTAACTTCAGTATTTGAGCAGCATGTTATTTCTAAAACCGGATTTCACCCTCTGTTTTGGTTTTTATCTCATATTCACGGTTTTAAAAAAACATATTTCAATCAGAAACAGATTTAGTTTTAAAAAAGAATAATGAGTCCCATGTGCGGTACATACAGGATTACTACTATTTTGCACAGAACATTTTAAATCCAGGCAGCAACTTTGTGGTTAACTCTGTATCAGATGTTCCACAAGTCAGTGTAAGTCAAAGCTTTGTTGCGATCTTGTATTCTTGCCCATTTTGAGATCATTTCTTCTTGTTTGTCAGTGGCCTCAGATGGCTGTGGGCTGATAGGGAGGTGAGGCAGTGAAAGGTGAAACGATGATGAGGAAAGAGCCGAGGATAAAGTGTGTAATGTTAGATGAAAGGAGACAAAGACACATTGCTGACCTGGAATAGTCGTGGTGGTCCTGGATGTGTGTATGCGTGTGTGTAGAGAACATCCCTCTGCTGCCTCCTCCTCCGGACATACTCTACTCTCAGCCACTCAGAGCCATTAGCAAACCACGGTCACCATATCACACACAAACACACACACATACACACACACACACACACACACACACACACACACACAGACAAACACAAGTAAACCTGGAAATGCCCTGATGCGAGGTCACACTAACCACCACTCTCTGGCTCCCTGCTCACCAGATGTGACTCAAACCCTGTTTTTAAACATCTTCTCCTGCAAGGGAGAGGGAGGGGTGGAGGAGAGGGAGCGTAAAAATAAAAGAGAGTAGCAGTTTTCAGGGGTGGAGCGGTGAGAGGTAAAGTTTTTTTTTTCTGTTTTTTAAATCTGGTTCTACTTAGCAGAACCCTGGAACACATTTCATAAATTGCAGACATATTTTTTTCGGAGCGGTTTTGGGGAAGATAGTTAACCGGCAGTAATTTCAAACACATGGCAGCCGTCATGTGATATTTTGAAAACACCAGGGGGACAGGCTGGTTTACTCCACCAGGAACCCTCCCTTTCTGTTAGCCTCTGCCCTCTTTTTTTTTTTCTGTGCTCGTCCTCTGCCTCTCGTGTTTGATTTCCCCATCTGTCTCTCATAGGAGCTTAATGCTATCTCTTGTTTTCAGTCCCAGTCTTCAGCATGCTCACCTCCCTTTTTCCTATCTCTTCCTTCTTTCCACATCTGTTTCTCCCTTTCATCCGTCTGTTTTTCAACCCAGCATACACAGTAACTATAATCTCACGTAGTCTGCATTGCATATCACTCCATCCATCCATGCCTTCATCCATCCTTCGTCTCCCTCTGTGTCTCTCCACATAGTAAAAGATAACTGTCATGTAAAACACCGGGGCCTTTACTGTCTGTTGAAAATTGATTTTGCAACTGAAGACAGGGACATGATTCATAGAGAGTTGCATGCGTGTTCTTGTACCTTTTCCCCTGACAACAAAAAAAACCTTTGAGTGCTGCAACAATATTAATCCTCAGATACACAACAGATATTTTCACAATATGACAAAGGCAAAAAAGGTAACCCACTGTCGCCGTGCCACTGTACCATACTGTGCGTAAGGCTTATGAAAAATAAAGCCATGTGTCGTCAGCATAAGGATGTGTGTTGAGTGTTTTGTGTGAGCCCTTCTTTCTTGGCGTAGATTCTTGCCTGGGAAAACACCCAGATCCATTTGGGTTCACTTGGCTGGTTTTCAGCATGGCATCAGAAATGAACCAAACTGTTCACAGAAAGCAATTTCCAATAGGCTGACTTCCATCAAATGGCCAAGCAGAGCTCACCAAGGCTTACATCTGATTTATATTGCTCTAAAGCAACATTTATATCATTATTTTTGACATAATGTTGTTAATGGCAATGACAGGCCAGCTTTATATAAATAAACAATGCTTTTGACAGAGTTTTCTAAACATATTGAGCCCGCTTGGCTGTGCCGTGGATAAATGTCTGATGGAAATATGTTTCTAGCTCAGCTATAATAATGGTTTTGCTCTCTGTCACACTGTACATACCCTCAGGTTTTCTTTACCTTTACCTCTCCTTGACCCACTTTTTTCTCCACCCTCTTTCTGTGTTTTCCCTGTCACCCATTCCCACTCTCCGTCTGTAGTTTACAAGACCCTGTAGTTCAATTTTGCCTGGCAACAAGATGGGGCAGGAATTGGTTCAGTTTGAGAGAGGACACGTATCGACACTGTGAATCATTTTTATTGTTCCTTAACATTTGCTTCCGCTCTCTCTTTCTCTGTTCCTCTGCAAGAGAGACGTTGTTTCAACAGATGGGTAAACAGACATTACTATAAATCTATTTTTTGAAAAAGAGCGAAGGACTTCTGATGTTATACGCCACATATGTTTTATTGTGCAGGGTGTGTGTAGTCAGAGGTGTTTTGCAGGATTTGTGTGTTTAGTGTATGTGTTTTTGTGCATATGTGCATGAGTGTGCATGTTAATGTTTGTGTGATGTAACAGATGGTGTTCAGACCTATGTGTGCGATTGAGAAATCTCCGTATGTCTTTGCTGGCTTGACGAAGTGTAAACACACGATGTTACACTGAGAGAATAATACAGATATGGTGGGAGAAGCTAAAGGCTGTCAACACTGATGAGATGAGGAGCAAATGTGTTTGCAGAGCTTTAGTCATGTATCATACCATCACCCTTTCACTCAATGCTGTACATACAGCCTCCTATTTTTGATATCTGGGCAAGGTAGTTTTGCAATTAGCTGAAATGAATACAAAGTACACACGAAAACCGAGAGAGTCGTGTTGTTTTGCTTGAAATTTGTGCATGCATCCTTGCAGCTGTGTGTCTGTGTGTTTATGGGCGTTGCATCCATACATCTTCTTGACAAGCGGGTGGAGTTTGACGGGACATGCTCTGCATACTGCTCCATCTGGCTGCCAATGACTATGTGTGTGTGTGCGTGTGTGTGCGTGTACGTGTGTGCGCGCGCGTGCGGGCACACGGTCCAGAGGAGAGGGATGATGAAAAGAGACGAGAGGTTACTACACTTGCATACCGATAGATTTCTCTTGTTTGTCTGCGCACTCCGTCTGAATCTCAATCGTCCCTCAACTGTGTTCTTTAACACATCCGTCCTCTCATTCTTTCCATCTTTATTTCTCTCTTGTGTATGTTCCATGCTCCCTCTCTCCACATCTGTACCCAGCACACAGAGCAATCACTCCAAGCCACTATCACGCCATCGCTCAATCGCTTCATCTCTTCCATTACCTATCTGTCCCGCTCTCTCTCTTCACACATTATTGTGTACTGTGTTTGTGTGTGCATGGGTATAACACACCCAGAAGCACCATTTTGCACAGACATTGCCCGTTGTGGACATCTGTGCTCAATTCAATTGCTTGCTTTGGCTTCACTGCCTCACGGTTTTCACTTGCGCTGAAGGTATTAAGCCTTTCAAGATTATATGTTTGCTTGTGTGTGCAGTGCCTAAGTGGGTCAGTCTATATGCATTTTTCCATTTAAGTCCACACTGATGATATCTTATGTCTGACTAATACAATATTGGGCTCACACAGGCACCACAGGCACCAGTGCACCATAAATTGTTTATGTCATAGCCGCCAAGTCTCAAAATTTCACCCAGCGTGATTGAAATCCATTGTCATTTTGAAGAATGGGATTTGCCTGTGTGAAGTACTCTCGATTGGCATATTACTGCCACTGTTATCACATCATTTTCTGGGTCTCCAACTGTACGATCCCATTGCACACACACACTCACACAAACACGTACACACAGTGGCAATTCTAGCTCATGAAGTGTGTAATGGAGATCGTTTGTCTCCTGATGATAAACTTTGAAGCCGTTGTAGACTCTATGATTAATCTAAAATTGCAAGGTTAGGCAAGGGTGTCCCTGTTTCACAAGATGATTTGAATACAAAATGACCTCATGGCTTTGTGTGCGATGATGAAATGCATATGGTTTTGAAATAACATTTTTTTTTGCCCTGAGTTGTGGGTTAGCAAAGTCCTCTGTAACTTCTTGAACTGCTTCTCTTCCTTCTAGATATCGTTCATTGCAACAACCTTGTTTTAGGCGAGTGATGTAACTTGCATGTAACCTTAGAAACGGCGTGTATCACAATCTCCTTTCTTTGAGCTCGGCTGAAAGAGGGTACGAGCAAGAGGGAGAAAAGCAAAGAAAGAAAGAATGAAAGAGGGAGATTTTGCAAACATTGAGGATCACGTTATCATGGGCGATGCAAATGGGTGATGTAAGTGTGAAGACATTCTTGTGAGTGGCAGATGGTTGTCTGAGGTTCTGCGTCATTTTCTAGGATGGGTCCGTGAATCAGGGAACGATTATTAAAGAGATTAAAGAAGTTGCAAACAAGTGCAATTCAACCTATTGCTTTGTTCTGTTGTTTCAACAGGGAGACTGAGAGCGTGTTTGCAGACATATGGGCTGTATTCAAATTTTTTTATTTCATTCTCAAATGATAACGAAAAGTACTACTACTACTCATTGTAGCAGCTGAGACCTGGCCTACCACTTGTGGAACACAGCGCGAGCACATAGGGACAAAACATGCTAAATAAACCTCTAGGTTTCTTTTTAAAGCAGATTGCAATTTTCATTGTAACAAATTAACAATTCGCCCTTATGAAATCCAATCACGCCACGGCTGTCTCGGAATGCAGTAGACAGACGGTGGTTGAAGAATTATTCCACTCATTTGCCCCCGGCTGGGGGGGGGGGGGGGGGGGGGGGGGGTTAGTGCTGTAACGTCACTTCCGCTATTAGTGTAATCCCAATTTTATGTAGACAAAGCAAATAAAACCTCATCTCTCCTTGGAGCTTATCAGTCAGGTATCATTGTGATTACCCCTCTACAGTACCTGAAACATTTAAGGAGGCATCACCACAGCCCTGATATTCTTATGGGTTAAGTCTCATTCACGCCAACCATACTGCAAATGTGTGCTAAGAGCTCCTTTATGATAAACCACGTAGCAGTTGGTTATTATGAGACATAATCATTGTCATCCATAAGCTTGATCCTGACTAGGTTTAGCGCTTCTACCTGCAGAGATTGCACAAGTGACTCAACTCACATTTGAGAGGCTCTTCTGTTCTTTTATAGCTAATTGCTTCAACAAGCGTCCTCATCCTCTTCAATCCATTAATTCCTGGACAACAGCACTTCTGAGAAGTCATAAAGTGAGTTAGGCAGAGTCAAAGCACTCATTGCCCCTTTCCATTAAAGCTCCGCACATCAATACCTGTCCAGTCCTGGACTTCCATCCATTGGCTGGTCACAGATCTGCCGCTTCACCTACAATATTCAACTGGTGGGGCAGTAACAGGGCTAATAAATGAACAGTAGATGTGCATTAATTTGAGCCATTAACCTTTAACAGATGTATTAGGCTGGAGGAGATGCCCAACTTTGTTTTCAAGGTTGTTTAAGGTTGCGTGAATTGAATTATGTATGAGTGAGAGAGCACTTGCTATTGTTCTGCCTCACTCTATTGCTGTAATAAAGTAAGGGCTTGTCTGACTGTCGTCTGCATGTATTTCTCGATTTTAAAATATACATGTCACATTTGCTCATAAAAATGGATAGCACGCCGTCGTATGGCGTGAGTTGTTTATAATGTGCTTCAGTTGTAAGATGCTTTCTTTTTTTTTTTTTCAAAGAAATTACTTTGCGGAGGCAGTATTGCTATTGATTCAAGTGACATAGTAAGTGCCAAGTGAACGGTCTGCTGCAACCCTCGTTGGTTAGTATAAAGCCATTGATTTTTATTCTGCTTATATGCTTTTCAGTGCTTTCAATCAAATCAGGAACAGAGAAGATGCTCGCGTGTGTGCGGGCTTGTGTGCACACATGTGTGTGTGTGCGCGTGCGTGCATGTTATTGCCTGGATGCATGCGTGTATTTGTTGTGTACACGGATTTCACAGTAATTCACTCTATATCTTTCATCTTATCTCCTAAGGGGCTGCAGAGTTTCAAATGCTTTTAGGGTTTATATTTCTCTCATCTCCACCCGACCACTGTCATCCAATCATAACACTGACCCAGGTGTTAATCCCCTATTACAAGCCTGTAACCAAACTCATCTTTTTATGCTGCCACAGGGCAGAGCCATGCAGGAGTTAAGGTGGATCTTGAGTTTTGACTATTGTGCTTTATTTCCCTCTTTATGTGTTTTACATTGTGCTTGCTATTGACATTTCAAGTCAGAAATTTTAGGAAAAGCATTTTTCTGTTACTGCACCAATGAATAATGCTCCAACCCTCTTACAAAACACCCCACATTGCTGTAAAGTGAAAAAGATATATTGCATATTTTGCATTATGGGAACTACTGGAGGTCGGTACCTGCTTTAAATTACATCGTAGGGATGCAAGTAATTTACATCATCTACCTATGTAGATACAAATATTGAGATCGGTATGAGATGATTTGGATCCTAATTTAACATCCTATTTTCTAACAATAGATCAAGTGAACTGGGCCAAAAAATTACTACACAATTAGAAAACCCAATATACAGGACTATGGAAAGCATGAGCTCAAAGATCCAGTGAAATAAGATAAGTACAACCATGTGTGATACGGTAACTTCTTTCTATTTCACTTAGGCTCATTATAAATGTAAGGTCTTTGTGTTTGACTGGAAAATGATGAATTACCTTGGGTCCTGTCACTCGGTCGTCTTTTTTAATGACCTTGTATTTTCATAGATCACATTTTAGGCAGGCGCACAGGATATGATAGCTGGCAGCTAGAGGTAAGACTATATGTTTCCACTAGCTTTTCTGCTATATCCTGAGTTTATAAAATAAATAGTCAGGTCCAGACTTTTTTTACTGTGTGGAAATAAGAGTAGTAAACCTTTTTCAGTCTGGCCAGGTCGGGAGGATGAAGAGGGTATGTGTGTGTGCGTGTGTGTCCGTGTGTGTGTGTGTGTGTGCTTGTGTGTGTTTGTGTGTGTGTGTGTGTGTGTGTGCTTGTGTGTGTTTGTGT
>NC_048420.1:12905933-12907946 GCF_013103735.1 Etheostoma cragini | reverse complement strand
TGTGTGTGTGTGTGTGTGTGTGTGTGTGTGTGTGCATGT
The DNA here is from genome assembly GCF_013103735.1 of Etheostoma cragini. Taxonomy (NCBI): domain Eukaryota; kingdom Metazoa; phylum Chordata; class Actinopteri; order Perciformes; family Percidae; genus Etheostoma; species Etheostoma cragini. Next base: position 12,907,907 of record NC_048420.1, on the reverse strand, counting down.
GTGTGTGTGTGTGTGTGTCTGTGTGTGTGTGTGGTAGCAGAAACGCAGCACAGTGAATAAACAGTTAAAGTTTGGATAGTCGCTTAGTTCTCTTTTTCTTCTCTTCGCATTGACTCTTTGTTCACCTCCAGTCCTCTTTTCTCTGCTTTCCTAGTCACATTATTTTTTTCCGCTAATCTCTACTCTGTAACCATTCATGCTGCAATTCATCAACCATTTCTCTACAATTCATTCCAATCCTCCTTTACTGAGCTCAAATTTGTGTTATAGTGTGGTTCAATACTACATAAACAATTTTAATTCTACAGAATAATTGTTTATTCTGTAACCGTTTATTCTGTAATTGTTTATTCAACCGTTTTGAGTGAAAACCTTAAAAGTCCCACTGTAAAAAGTGATATGGGATTGATATGGAGTGATGATCCATTACTCTTCTTTTCCTGTCCTTTGACAGTATCTGACTCTATGGGTTGGAATATGTTAGCATTGATAATCTTTGGAAGCTTCTGGGGACTATTTAACAAGAAGAGAATATCTTGATAACAGCGAATTGCTGCTGCCTATATACAGTACGTCAGTGTTCCTGGGAGGAGCTCTAATGGTAGCGTCAGTCTGTAAGTTCAAATCATCTCAGTGTGATTGGACATAAGGAGCAGCAGCTAGGAGCTAGTATGGCTTCTAGACTCTTGTTTGATTCTTGGAGAAAAAAAAAAATTCACTTCCTTTTGTGTCATACTTCTTCTCAGCATCATTAATGCTTCTGAACATGTTGCTAGTCAGTATGTATTTATACTTTGTATATTTTTCTTGTGATTGTTTCTTTCATTCACATAACGTTCCCTCTGCTTATTTGAAATGAAGTTGAGGAGCCGTCTCTATTTAGAAAATCAGTGACATCTCCATCTCTCGCTTGCCTGCCTGCTAAAGCTGAGCTAGCGTGACTAAAATACTTAGTCACAGTGAACATCGGCAGCAGTGAGCCAGAGTGCTGCTGAGGCTTGAGCCTAGCTAACAGGCTTATGCTATCCTGTCTCTCTCACATCAGTATTTCTCATTCATTTCCCCTAAACTTAACAATCCAAACAGTCGTCACAGAGGGAAACTACCATTTATATAGTATGTAGTGTATACATTTTATACACAGACACTGTGGGGAAATATGCAAATAAACATAGGTACATGTAAAATATAAGACATAAGTTGTGAGTGCATATTCATCATGCACACACACACACACACTAGGGTCTTGAGAAACACACGGCACAGAGACCACCCTGTTTCCCTAACCACCCTGATTACAGTATGTGTGCCTTTACCGTGCATGTCTTTTGTGAATCTGAGTCCACTCCATGATTACAACTATGTGTTCACAATGTCACAGATAATTCTTTTGTTTCTCTTGCAGCTCCACCCTTCCCTCCTCTCACTTTTTTTCTCTCCCTCCACCCCCTTCCTCTCTACCTTTTTTTTGTGGCATTCTCAATCCTTCACAATGTGCCAGTTGATAACAGTCTGTTTACTCTGTGTTACTGCTATTGGTAAGGGGAAGTTGTGTATCTTATCTTGCGCAATATGGGCTCAGCCCTCACTGCCAGTGCAAGACTCTGATAATGTCTTGTTGTTGCTCTCATGCATTTGATATGGTTGGTTATTTGCTGAGCACAAAGCAACTGCATGAGGTCAAAACAGGCATGTCATCAAAGAATTTTCTTTTTTTGTGATTAAGGTTTTATCTCTAATATCTCACGAGTAGTGGGAGTATGATCCAACTGGTTTTATGTATCTGTTGTGCTTAAATTTCTTCCATTAGTTCATTAACTAGTTGTTTTTTCTGCCCTGCTCCAGTACTAAACAGATGTGAATATAGTATCCAGAGAAACAAGTGTGTGGGTGTGGGTGTGTGTGTGTGTATGTGTGTGTGTGTGTGAGTGTGTGTGTGTGTGTGTGTGTGTGTGTGTGTGTGTGTGTGTGTGT
>NC_048420.1:12868096-12905791 GCF_013103735.1 Etheostoma cragini | reverse complement strand
CCCCCCCCCCCCCCCCCCCCCTCATTCATCATCTGACAGTCTGAGCATATGCATCAGTGTCATTGTGACCAGACACATGATGTGGTGAGCCATCTATTTCCAGAACTAGTTAAGTGTGGTACACCTCGCCAGCGCTTTGTTAATCAAAATTGAATCCTGCTGCTGTATATGTGCAAATTATGATAAAGTTCCTCTCTATGTGCACAGATGTGGAATGTGTTGCCCTGAGCTGTTGTTTATTTCCTTTGTTAAAATATCAGCATGTTATTTTTGGCATGTTATTATAATCTTTTGCTTTGTTTGCCTTCAGATCGCACTGGGAAGCGCTCCACCATGCCCGACTCACCTGCGGACGTCAAGACACAGTCCAGGTTGACCCCCCCTACCATGCCGCCCCCACCCAGCACGCAAGGAGCACCCCGAAACAGCTCCTACACCCCCACCACATGTGAGTAAAGCTGGGTTTATAGAACTGTGTTTATGGTGTCACAACGGAGGAATACATCATCTACGTATAGGCTCTTCAAAAATCTAACAACAGTCGTGTTGTGACATATTTGACATTTTAACAGATGTGTTGTCTCCTGCTAGTTTCCAATGTTCCGTATCAGTGCAGATACTGACTTTATTAGGGGGATCTATTATTGGCCATGACATAACCGACCTTCATTGAATGCTATTTCTTTGTAAATGTCATCATAAAGTTTCCGGAATGAGTTACAGTGTAGTCACTCACAGCAGACTGCCGACTCAGTTCTCAGTGTCACAGCATCCCTGGCCTCATGTTCAGAGTTCCATCTAATGTGGTCTACACATTTTAAATAGTAAATGAAAGCACTGGTATTGGACCCGTACTCAGTATCGGCAGATAGGCTGATATTTTCTATTCCAGTTGTTTCAACAGGTGCAATGTGATGCCGAACTACAGTATGAATCAATTCTTGGTGTGATGGCTGTACATCTGTCCGCAAAAGGATAATTCCATCTTGAGTCACCCAATGGAAACACAGCAACTTTTTAAAACAGAGCAGATTTACATGCGCTTACACTTGGGAAGACAGCCACATTATGCATAGGTTAAATCCAAAAATCTCAATTTTTGAAATGCCATCAGCAACATAAAACTTTTAGAGCAAGTTGCATTGAGCCTTCCTAAATTGCAGTCGTTCAAAACAAAATCTCCAACAATGCTAGCAAACCGTTAGAGCTTTGCCACAACGTGCACATAGCCTGTGACGAGCAAATTACACCCTAGTATTCACTTAGAAGTGCATACTTAACCACTTGCATGAAGAGCACTAGGATCTAAGAATCAAAGGCCTTCAAAATGCTCAGAGCACTCAAGTCTGCGTTAGTAGTGCTGGTTCTCTGCAACAGAGGCATTATTTTGTTCTCGTTTAATCACTTATTCTCCCTTTTCTGCCTTTCTGGTATTTACTTTCTCCCTTTTCTCTCTATATCTGTCTGTTTCTCTGTTGCAAACGCTCACACTCCACAATTAACATCAGGGCTTCCGTGCGATGAGGGAGGAAAGGCCCGGCTCTCTCATTACGCATGCCGAAGGTTTTAACAAAGCAGTATGCTTTGATTTCCACCCGACATAATTGTTACCACATGCAGTTTGAGTATCTCGTCTCTCTCCTCTCTTTACAGTGGCGGCTTTGGACGGCAGCCAGAGGGGGAGTGAGTGGATCGCTAGTCAAAACCTAATCTCATTAGAGGGAAAGCTTTATGCTGCCTTGTATCTCTTTGTACACCAACTCCCCCAACACAAAGAGACACACACAGAGACAAACACACACACACACACACACACACACACACACACACACACTGCTCCCGTGCTCTGGCATGACAAGGGGGGTGTCACACTGTCCCTGCTTGTTTAGACTGCAGGGAGGGAGGCCAAGGGAGAAGGGGGTGCAAAGAGGCAACATGTCTCCAAATACAGAAATACGTTTTTTATGAGAGGATGCCGCAGAGGATCAAACGAGCTGCGATGATTGGAAACAAATGTTGAGGATTGTGAATGTTTTCAGGGGAATGTAAATCATTCCAAATCAGTGGTTTTGTCTCAGTGAAGCTGGCGTATGTTATTTCCTTTGTTGGTGTTTGTTAAAGGCACAGTCAGGGATTTTAGGTTGTTTGTGGTGGTGAAGTCATAGTTTTTTAGGAAATATTTCTCATTTTGCTCTCCTTTCTCTGAACACTGTTCTTTATGTCCTTGTCTCACGCAGTAACCAATGGCAGCAGCCACTCTCCTACAGCGCTTAACGGTGCTCCATCTCCTCCAAACGGCTACAGCAATGGTCCTAGCTCCTCCTCCTCATCCTCTCTGGCCAACCAGCAGCTGCCGCCGGCCTGCGGCGCCCGGCAGCTCAGCAAGCTCAAGCGCTTTCTCACAACTCTACAGCAGTTTGGCAATGACATCTCACCTGAAATCGGCGAGCGGGTCCGCACATTAGTGCTGGGACTAGTGGTGAGTGGCTTCTGTGTATGTGAGCTTTAGTTCAAAGGGCTCATAGAGTGAAAGTTGACACCGGGCCTTAAGTTAGCAGGAATAAGTGAATCCATTAGTAGGTTATTTGAGAATAATTCTTTCCATTTGTTCAGCATGCCTGAAGTACCAGATGGAAGGAGTTTACTGAATCAAACAGTTTAAGTAATGTCAGGTTAGTTGTCAGTCACAGAGATGAATACTTAAAATACTTTGAAATACTTATCGCTGATTATGAAAACAAGGGTAGTTTTTTTTAGGTCTTTTTTTATTTTCTTATGTCAGAAACCTCCCCATCTGGTCCTGGCGTAAGTGTAAAATAAACAGAAAGATTTGCAAACCTCTGCCTCCAGGATGGACACCCATCAGTACTTTGCAGCCCATTATTCAGTGCAACACAATGGCTGACAAATCAATGGCAGAATGTTGTCCTCTGTGACAGAGAATAACATCAGACCAGGACACTACCGTCTTTATGCACCTGATCCACTTTGGATTTTTTTTATTTACACTTAATAAATTAAAATACAACACATAACAACATAGAAAACCATAGGCCTGGGACAATACAGATTAAACTTGTTACTTTAACATCCAACTAATGTTATCAGTCATGATGTGCAGGTGTCTGACAACCTAGCATGATGCAATATTAAAACCTATTTGATTTATTTAGCTAAACCAATAGATGTATAGGATAATAGGAACTGAAACTGAATGATGATTGTAGCTTTGGATTCACAAATTAAAGCATTACTGATAATCGCATCTTTTAATCCAAATTAAGTTCGCACGGCTAAAAACAGCAAGTTAGAATTTGTTTTCCTTTTCTGGTTATACAGTATATAAGCAACAACACATATGCAAGGAATAACAAAAATGAAACTGTGTTTTCTTCACTGGAGACAAGAGAATGAACTGGTAATACAGCAAAACAAAAATCAAGCCTGTACACATCAAAATACATCTATCCAACAGCCAACAGAGATTTGATAAGACAGATGTGTTCCTCCAGCTTAGCTGACATGGTTATATAAAGGCAATATAAAATACATGTTCAAATCTAAAGATTTACCACACGTCTATGGGATCTGACAAGATTTGACTTAACAAGCAGGGGGGGATACAGAAATAGTGATTGAATGTTGTGTGGAAAGAAGGAGGTGGAGGAGACGGAGGGAGGGATTTTTTTAATTAGCCTCACAGAGCATAGCCTCCTTTTGGCTTCACTATGTTTATTATTCTCAACGTCTGCAAATGCACATGCCTCTCCTGTGTTGTTTTGCCTTGCAAACCTCCCCCCCATATCTCTCTCTCTCTCTCTCTCTCTCTCTCCCCCTCTCATCCTCTCCTGCTCACTGTCTCTCTCTCTCTCCCCCCTTGCCTTATTGAAAAGAGTGACACCGTTAATTAGCTAGTTGTGTGCTGGGGAGAGGGAGAGAGGGAGACTCGGGAGGTTTCACTAGCTGTCAAGAACAGCCCCTACCCAATCTGGGCGAACAGATGTAAGGCTGAATGTAACAAAATTCAGGTCTGGGAAATAAACACAGAGTGTGTGGGGAGGAAAAATCATATTGGCTGCTTTTTCTAATGTTCTCCGTCTCGCTTGATTCAGTTTTTGTTCTTGTTTGTATTTTTGCTTGTTATATAGCACATTCTTCTCCCATGTGCACACTCATCTCTTTCTTCTCTCTTTCTTACTCTTTCTCTCTGCTCTTCATCGCTGGAATATAGTTCATGTTGAAAATTAAAAATAGTGTCAGTCGCTGCTGTCTTGTCAGCCATTAATATGAGTTACAGGCAACCAGAGAAGGAGAGAATTTCGTTGGGTTGACAAACTGAAATGTATAACTTTGGACCCCCCACTACTCCAAACACACACTCCTCCTGTTTTCAACAGTACAGAGAACAGACCCTCTGACTCTGTGTACTACACCCTCTCTGTCTTGCACATTTTCCTGGTCCACAACATTTTTGGTCACCTTGGTCCCCTTATCTGGTCTCTGAAAATTGCCAGACAGTTCCTTTCGGTTGGCACTGATGGAGACTGATGGAGAGATGTAGCACAGACGTGAAGCGTTATGACGCAAGTGTGTAATTTACTGTGTTGATAAGGACAGGGGTGCCATGCATGTATCCAACATATGCATATGTGCAAACAATTAAATGAGTGTAAACGGAAACAAAAAAAAAGTTGTGTGTTGTTTGTATGTATTTAATTGGACAAACACATAGGACACACATTATGGAATACACTCCGAATATGAGCACAGCTTTCTTTATGTTACAGCTGACTTTAACATATACAATCCTTTAACTTTTTTATTCATAATAACAAACAAGCAGACCTGAGCTGATGTGTAAATAAACTGAAATGTAAAAAAAAAAAAAAAAAAACTATTCAACTGCATGTAAATGTTTAGGTAAAGTGATTTTAAATGAGCCAATAGCTCAAAAGAGGTTTGGCAAAAAATAAAATAAATAATTAGGAAAATGTCTTCCTCATGCAGCATATTTTTTGATATGTTACTCCTGCATTTGTATTTGTTTTGTTAATTGAAGCGATGTGCAAAGCGATGTGCGTCTTTGTTTTCTGTGGCTCTTTTCACTGCGGCCGACCCATATGCTTCCTATTACAGAACCCGAAACATTCACTCCAGGTCAGGATGTAGCTTAGCTTCCAATAAGTAATAGTATCACTTAATGCCTTCCACATGGATTCATGTGTTTTCTCTCTGTCTCTCTCTCTCTCTTCCAGAATTCCACACTAACCATCGAAGAATTTCACTCCAAGCTCCAAGAAGCCACCAACTTCCCTCTGCGACCTTTTGTCATACCCTTCTTGAAGGTAGATATTTAAATTTCCAGTTACTACAGAAGGTTTTTCTAGAAAACATTAAGCAAGCCCAGATAATTCTCCTTATTTTTGGTTTTTCTTGTTGTCTTTCAATTGTACCAAATCTGTTTCCTTCTTCTTTCTCACTCAGTTTCTCTGCAATTTCACAAAATACTGTCGCTCTCGTTCTGTTTCATTGCTTCTCCAAATACATGAGTCACGTTCAACTATAATTCTTCTGTACAATGTTTGAACTGCAAGAAGTTGTTTTTTTGTTAGAAACTTGTTTAACGTGTGCTGGAACAGAGCACAACGTGTGTGTTTGTGGCTGGATGAGAACGTCCCCTTTCAAGTGCTCCTTTCCAGCCTCCTCCATCACTTTCTCCAGGGCTCGTTTTATCAGCCATTTCTTCGTCCCACTAAGCTACATTCCCAGCGAGTATTTCTCATTTTCAGCCATTAGTGTGGTATATTACGTGAGGATGGAGCACTCTTTTAAGCATCCAGTCGTGCCGTCGCTTCAGCCCATTTGTCGCCGGTTGCCTTCTTTTCCAGTCGCCAACCGCACAGCTCACATCTCTTTATTCCAGTCTGGGAGATAAAAATGAAGAGGGATGGTGGATTTTCTGCTTTTATCTATGTGGCCATTTATGTGCATTTGGGCTTTTTGTGTCAGATAGGTGGATATTCTGAATGTCTGCAGGACTTAAGGAGCTAAAGCAGTCTGGAGGTGAGACTGGCGGCGGTCGTATGATTTGTCTTGGTAGTCAAAGATGACAAATGGGACTGGGGGTCTATATTGAGGGATGCACTGTGCAGCTGCAGCAGCAGTTCAGATTGTGTTATGGGGTCTAGGTGAAGCTGAGATCAATATCACTGTGGTACTGAGAGATCGAGAGCAGGGAGGGCCATGGCATTTAACTCAGAGCTCATTTGTTTCTATTAAAGGCTCTGTTTTGTTTTCTCGCTTTCTTTTCCCCCTCAATCCTCTTTCTCAATTCCTTCGCCTACGTCTTGCTCTTTATCTTTTATCCATTCCTTATCTAGCCCTCCCGACTCTGCCTTGTGTGTTTGTGTCTGACTGGCTGACAGGCATGAGGTAAATGTTAATTGTGAAAACAAGACAGCACAAAATCATCACACGTTACACTGTCTGTATTCATGTGCTGGGGTGCATTTGCAGATGATGTGTGCATATAATATAAGCCTGTGAACTGACATTCACAAGCCTATATTATCCACTGAGGTCCTGCGTTGATGTAGTATTGGTCCCACTAGTATCGCTGTTACTGTTAACGACAGATACAGGGACTTTGTGTCCTCCCTGTCTCCTTCCTCACATCACTCCCTTATTCTTAAGTTTTCTTCATTTTTTTCTGCTTTGAATCACAAGGTGATTTGTTCTCCCCCCATATCTTTCTGTCTTCATTGCTTTCCTGTCTCTCTTTACTGTTCCCTTATCTATCCATCCTCCAGTCCCTCCTTCCCTTCTCCTTTCCTCGCCAGATGGTTAGTGTATCACTGGGATGACTGCGGAATCAAAGATGCAACTCTTTTTTTTTGTCACTCCTTCTCTGCCTCTCCACCTCCCCAGTCTAATTTTAGTGTCTTCCCACTTCGGAGCCTTTAATGCCAGCTACCATATGGTAGCAGAGAGCAGTTGGAGGTGTAAGGGAGGTTGAAGCACAGCTGCAACAATACACGTCAGGGCTCCGAGTTTTTCATTATGCTAATGTTAGACCAAGCCAACCTGTCCAACCCACCCCCACCCTCACCCAAACCCCTTTCCCTTTCTCTTAATACTTAACCGCAAATTGGTTGGGACTTTTTACTGGAAGGAGGCAATCATAAACCACACAGCGCCAGTGACGTGATGTGTTGGCAGGACGCCTGCCACACGAGACAACAGGCTTACAGAGTAACAGTGTTTCTCTGTTTTCAAGTTAAAAGTGAGCTTATTTTAAGTCTGACAAGTGTTTTTCTTCTGTCGTGCCGAAGTGATAGGAGTGCTGTGTGGCAGAGGAATAAACACGTTTGCCTAAAGAGAGAGAAAGTTGTGATAGTAAACAATTGAAATAGGACAATATAGACGTGCAGAAACTAAGTCTCCTAGATTTTCCTCCAACTGCAAATTACACAGAAACAGAAAGTTGATGAAGTGCAGCATAGTCTGAACCTGGCAGATTCTGAATAGTTTTTTGGCACCGTTTGACAAAATGACAGATGCAGTATTTTCACAATAAATCATCCCGGGCGGATTTTAGCTGTGGCTGCTGAACACTACTTGAAATTTTCCTTTTATGCAAGTGCAGATGTTGGTTACCATAACTGCACAGAAGCAAATCGCCATACTTTGTCATATGAAAAATGATCCAGTGTCTTCAGTGGTCTGCAGTCCTTTTTGTTAATGCATCCCACATCTCTGGCAATTAGGATGACCTCCAATTAATGAAAGATGAGTTCAGCGGGGTCAAAGCAATCTATTTTATGCTCTTTTTTCAGAGGGTAATTACGATCATAAACTATTAACGGACCATTAACTCGGGCAGGTAAAGCGAAGGCCAGCGCTTGGCATTTCTTTTACTACCAGCCAATTACTGGAGAGGAATTTTCTTATTATGAAACATAAATCCGACCAAACAAATCATGGTTGTGTTTTGCAAGTACTATTTCTGTATGCAGTTGGCAAAGACGCGATGGAATGGTCAAAGAAACGGAAGCAAATTTGTGAGTTTATGTAGGAAGGGAGGAAAGAAAAAGTAATATAAGATCATAGATTATAAAACTAGAAAGAAGGAAAAGAAAAACAAAGCAATAGACTGAGAGAGTGACAAAAAGAGCGAGAAAGGGAGATATAGCGAGAGAGAGATTATGTTATTCAGGATAAAATATAGATTTAGACCGAAAATTTACAAAGATGGCCTCTCCAAAGGCTCTTGTGATGTACCTCGTCAAAATAGCCTCCACTCTTATTCTGAAACTGCCTGACGCAACACTTTCATCTTGTTGCTTCAAAACGCACCCCATCAGATGTCTTTGAAGTCAGTGCGCACATACCTGCATGACCCTGTAACTCCACACAAGAAAGCAGTTCCCCTTGTTATGTCAAAGAGATCGAAAATAGCTGCTGTTTCTTTAAAATAAAAAAAATGAAAAAATAACATAATAGTATGCACCACAGAGAAACTCTTTGGGTGTTAATGCACTCTGGGTCACAGGAAGTGGTCGGTTCCGTGGTAATGAGCAAACAGGGCACAGATATCGTGGAAGAAATGGATCTCAAATAGATGTTTTTTGAATGAAAATACTGGAGGAAAAACTTTTATTATACCATCCTATTTTATGTGCTTTGGGAGCTTTATATGTTTTATTTTTCAGATCAAAGAGATGCATCAATCTGGTTGAATGTATCTTTGTTGTAATATTACATATCAACAACATTATATTTTACACAAGGCAAATTAGAACTTGTCTATTCCAAGTGCGTTATATACTCTTTTAAGATCTTAAGATGACTTTGATTATCCTTACAGCAATACAGACACATGCTGAGCATGCAACTGAATTAGCATTGTTATGTGCAGTTCTAAATCTTCATAATTATTGTTTTCCCTACAAGATATATCTGTTGAAGACATTGTAGTAAAAAAAGCTCAGATCAATCTGACAGATTATTCTGTCAGATTCTGTTTGCCAAATTAGCCAGAAAAGGAAGCAGAGAGCATTTTAAAGAGAGGATTGAGCAACTGAGCGGTGAGTTTTGTTCCCCATTTGTTGAAAGGCAAAAAGGCAGATGTGATGTTTCTGTTTTTGCTTCTCTGTAAGAAATCTGTGTTGTCTAAAACATATGGTGCAGTTGTTACACTCTCCCTAGTAATGCACTGATGTTTCCTTCTGTAGGCCAACCTGCCGCTCCTTCAGAGGGAGCTCCTGCACTGTGCAAGGCTGGCCAAACAGAACCCAGCTCAATACTTGGCCCAGCATGAGCAGCTGCTCCTGGACACCAGCACCACCTCCCCAGTGGACTCCTCTGAACTCCTGCTGGACGTCAACGAGAATGGCAAGAGAAGGACGCCAGACAGGTGGGTGACTCAGAAAGTCAGAACATGATCTGCTAGAATGGGACTGATTTGGTTTATACATTTAGCAGCTCCAAACATTAAAGCAGCTCAGGCTTTTTCCTTTCTTATGTGATATAATGCATTGATCCCCTTGAGTCTGCCTGCATCATCTCTATGAACCCAAACAACACTCTACAGACACAAGCTGAGCCAGTGAAAGGCAGTAGTGTGATGTGTTAATGTATGTATGGGTAGCGTCTGTCAGTGTGCCACCAGCCTCATGACGTGCTCCGGTAGACATCTCAGCTCCCCTGCTCCTGCTCTTAATGGGCCTGAACTGAGGGGAGGAGGAGATGGGAAAAGTAGACCTGGCTACACACAAACACACACACATACACACACACACACACACATCCTGAGGACAGAAAAAGGGTAGGAAAGCTGTGCCTTAAAGAAAAATTATGAATGTGAATGCGTCAATTCACATTCACATGTGTATACAAATGTATATTATCTATTATATGTATAAGTTATCATTTTTTTCCATGCTTGATTAGTGTGTGTGTATGTGTGTGTGTGTGTGTGTGTGTGTGTGTGTGTGTGTGTGTGTGTGTGTGTGTGTGTGTGTGTGTGTGTGTGTGTGTGTGCGCGTGCCATCCCAGCCAAATCATTATAGCCATTTGTTGTCACAGACTTTGGTAATGACTCAATGTTCTCTGCTCTAATGAACAAGCAGTGAGACATGCCGTTCAGGAACACACAGCCCTGTAAAAGTCTATAGTCCTCTCTCCAAAAGTCTTCCCCCGAAGCAGCAGAGACGGAAACAAGCACAAACCCCGCCAGCCCAACGGCAAGAGTGTGTGCATGCTTAAAACCATGTCTTATTCCCAGCACAATAAAGTATTATTTTTTTTTGGTAGAGCTGCTATACCACTAAAATAATCCCATCAGAATCTACATATAGATTTGTATGCATTTTCTCCCAGAATGGTTTAACAAAAGGGATTTCAATAATCAGAATAATAACTGGGATTAACAAGCCTTTAATAAATACAACTAGGTATTCTTAGAGTGATAAAAATATTTTTTCATTAAACATTAACAAGCATTGTTTCTTGAACATAAGTTGTGAATATTTGTGTTTGTGTATTGTTTTGAGTTTGTGCCTGTGCTTCAAGTGCAGTGTGGGCTAGGTCTTTTGAAATAAAAAATAATTCTCTTAAATACAGACAGAAGGGGAGAGAAAAATGTACTTTTAATATTTGCTGAGGGACAAAAATGCCAAAGCAAAATGAATAATTCTCACCTTTCTTTTCCCCCAACAGTCGGATAGGCAGACTTTTTCTGTAATACCTGCATATTTGCAGCCTGTCTGGTACATAGGGGAGTGAGCTTAGGGGAAAAGGTGTGGTGTAAATGTGTGTGTGTGAGAGAGAGAGAGACAGAGAGAGAGAGAGAGAATATATATGGAAAGAGAGAAAAAGTGAGTATGCATCTGTATTCAGTGAAAAAATGTGGTTTGTGTGAATTTGTGCGTGCGTGATTTTCTATCCAGTGTAAAGGTGTGAGGTTGGCGTAGGTGCACCTATGTACGTGTGTGCGTGAGCTTGTGCATGCGTGCCTAGGGAGATGAGCTGATAACACTTACAGATGAGGCTCTAGGACCAATACGGCTGGCTAAGCACCTCTGCTTTCTGCTTACCTCTGCTCTGCGTTTTTCTACTTATTGGAGACTTGTGACGGAATATTGCAATTTGAATGGGAATCCTAATTACAGACCATAATGCACCATCAACGCACCCTGATTAATACTGTACCATGGTGTGCAGGAAACTGACCAGGATTATTGCTGTAAAATATTCATGTGAGGAAAAAAAACTAAATTGTGTTTACAGTAATTATCTGACAAAGATGATATTTAAATAATAGCTTGGAGAGCAGATTTCGTGGTACCTGTCCGGAAGTGACTTGCATGGTAAATTTAGTGTAATTGAGCATATTTTCACGGCATTAATTCTGTCAATCACACACAAAATAATTAAACTATACTCAACACTATTTTTGGGAATTTCAGTTTTTAAGAGAAATACTGTTCTCACTTACTTATTGAATAATTCTGATCCATCCTGCTTTTGTCAATGGAAGACTTATTGCAGGGGTTTCACAATAAAAGTTTTCCAGGCGAGTGAAAGAGCCTCCCTGAAAGGTTTTTAATGTGAAATAGGGTAACTGATTAATTTATATAACAACAAAAGGGAACGGATCAAAAGGCTTTTTACTAAAATATAATCTAAAATGTACTAGCACTTTATCTCATAACTACCAGTCTCAAGTGAAGGCATGGTAGAGGTAAGAAGAATCATATCAAATCGACTGTTAAATAACTACAATTATTCAAGTGCCAGGACATTGGTATGTGCATTTAAATTGGGCCAATATATATATCTACAGTAGGTATATTATGTGTGCAGTGTGCACACATCTGTGCATTGCATAGGTGACTGTGAATGTGTGTGCTTGTGTGTACCCCAGTGCCTGTAGATATTCACATTGTTGCAGCAGGAAAGCTGGGGAGATAAGACTGTGGTTGAGGGGGAGAGAAGAATGGATGGATGAGTTGAGGGAGGCAGAGAGAGACGGACGGATGGAGGGAAAGAACATATGGAGAGCTGTGGATGAGCATTAGGAGCCCATAAAAACAGCTCATTAAGAAGTTCAATCTGTTCACAGAGAGAGAGAGGGAGAGGGAGAGAGAGAGAGAGAGAGAGAGAGATAGAGAGGGAGGGAGGAAAGTGGAGGATTGCAGATAGTGGGGGGAGGTTGGCAAGATTTAACCGTGAACTGACAATGCTGAGAACACATACACAGGCACACAAGTGCATACATGCGCACACACAAACACACCTGGACACATTTATCTTCGGAAGCAGCCTTACAAAATTTCACCTGATCCCTTGAAAGCTACTTTAGTGAATATGTGTGTGTGTGTGTGTGTGTGTGTGTGTGTGTGTGTGTGTGTGTGTGAGAGTGTGTGTGTGTAATTTGTGTGAGCATGTGCTTTAGTTGCGTGTGTGCGCATATGTTTGATAGGACATGTTGTCTATGATAGAATTCCAGGATAATTCCTAAAAATACAGCCTTCCACAGCAGTTAATTTGTCTGTTACCAGGGCAACTCAGGCGTTCGGCACAGGTGTGTAAGATAGTTATGATGATATGTTTAAAGTTCGGCTTGCTTTTGTAATAACTGTAACAACATCACACAGTATTTTTCTCCTGTGTCATCTTCTTTGTACTTTTATTTCCCTTCCTTTTTTGTACTCATCTACTGGGCCTCAAGAGAGTGGTGATAGAGCAGTGGATATGACACATGAGGTCTGTCAATTTCCACTGTGATACATCAACCAATGTGTCCCTGAGCAAGAAACTTAACCCATAGTTGCTCCAGAGACGTGCAACCTCTGACATATATAGCAATTGTAAGTCGCTTTGGATAAAGTGACATGTAATGTAAAGAGGTGTTTTAATATTTGCCAGGCTTTCACTGTAGGTATGTTCAAGTATGTTATCAACAGCAAAACTTCCATATTTGGTTTTAAATTCAATATTAGTTTACATGAAATAATTTTTGCCAGCAGGTTGAAATAATTCTGTATGATCCTAATGCAGTGTCACTGGTTTCAGGATTTATCCTAAAGAGTCCATTAAAATCATCCACTGGAAGACAGACCTACTAACAACATAAAGTGCTGCATGCAGTGACAATGAAATACTCAAAATGTGTATCCTTCTTTCTTTCTTCACCTAGAACCAAAGAGAACGGCTTCGAGCGAGATGGCGCCCTGCACCCGGATGTTCACCCTAGCAAGCGGCCCTGCACCATAAGCCCCGCCCAGCGCTTCAGCCCATCCAATGGGCTCTCCTACCAACCAAACGGAATGCCCCACCCAGGCCCACTCCCTCCACAGCACTACAGGCTGGATGACATGGCCATCGCCCATCACTACCGGGACACCTACAGACACCCCGCTTCTAATCATCGGGAAATCCGGGAGCGAGCCAGGCCTATTGGTGAGGACATGGGGAAGGATGGAGAGTGCATATAAGCGTGTGTGTGTGTGTGGGTGGGTGTATGTGTGGCACTGTGTCCATACTTTGGGATTTTGAGACACAAACCAACTCCACTACATGGCACACTCTCAAAGCTTTAACTCTGTAGTAGTAGCAACAGAAACATAGAAGAGGATTTTATTTACAAACGTAAACAGTTAGCCAGAGTTACATAATTTTCACATCGTTTCTCAGGCAACTCAGTTCTTTATATACCACTGAGATCCACATCTGTTTTAACAATACTGATAATCAGTCAGTGTCCACTTCAGCTCTGTGGATGCTTTTTGATTCAGCAGACTTACAAACTGTGACCACAAGGCCGTCCTGCTGCATCAGAGATACCCAGACCACCCCAACCCAATGGCTGACTGAAGTAATACACTGTGAGATGTATGAGTGCACAACAGAAGCACATTTAGGCACAGCGTTGTGGTATTAGAGACATTTTTCTGCCTTGATGAAGCTGTAATGACGACTTTGGCTCAGTTCTAAAAATAGGAGAGACATTTACCATGTCTTGCCTTGTGATGGATGTTTAGTGGACTAGGAACTCAGTCATTTTGAGTCCTGCCCTCAGGGTGGGAGAGCGAAATGGAGACAGCAAAGGAAAGAGGGAGTAAGGGAGGAGGGGAATGAAATTTATGGAGAGAAAGTTGTTACCAGGGACCATATGAAAGATAGATCAAAGGGAGTGATGGTGTAATGTTACATTTATCTTTCTATCTGTCTGTCTATCTATTCTATCTTTTCTTTCTTTATTACAGGTATGCATACAGGGACCAGGCAGGAAGAAGTTATTGACCACAGGCTGACAGACAGAGAGTGGGCTGAGGAGTGGAAGCACCTTGACCATGTAAGAAAAGTAATAACATTTTTTATTACTATACCTTAAGTAACAGAGATTATTTAATTCTTTGTTTCAGTGATATTAAATAGTTATATATCACAGTTATATTGTAGTGAAAGTCTTTTGTTAGACTGTTGGGAGAAAATGTATGTTGGTTAACTACTGTACCGAACAAGTTTTGTGTGCTATTTTTAGAAAATAGTCTTTGTGAGATCAATGTTAGAAAGGTTTGACAATACAAGCATTGCAAGACTATTAGTCAGGTTTTTTTTGTCCAGAATGGAGACATGCATGTTTGCATGTAAATATATCTGCCTGCAGTGTATCAAACATATGATGCAAATATTGTTTAATTGTTGCTTGCATGTTCACCTTTACTACTTTTAATCTAGTCTCATACATGAAACATAAGAGAACATCTACTGTCATATTTGTGATGTTGTTTCCCCTCACAAAATTGAATCAGCCAATCACAAATATACTAGTAAGTGAAGCGATAAAGTGAGATGTAAAGTGTAGAGATGTGACAAGAGACCTTTCAAGGGTGAGAGTGGCTACAAAAAGAATTCCTTGTGTTTCACTACCAAACTTCACAATACAGATACATATATTATTAATTCCCTAACTAAGATAACATCACAGATGTTGGCTTTAATTTAAAATTTCCCCTGCCGCCAATACGCTTGCTTAAAATCAATCCCTCCATGTCTATGTGTAAACTCAGCGCCTTGTACGCTCCCTGTCACCCCCAGCTGCTGAACTGTATCATGGACATGGTGGAGAAGACAAGGCGCTCACTAACAGTACTGCGGCGGTGCCAGGAGGCCGACCGCGAGGAGCTCAACTACTGGATCCGGCGATACAGCGACGCTGAAGAGCTGAAGAAGGGCGCCACTAGTGGGCAGTCAAGGCAGCAGAGCCCAGCAGCACAGGAAAATGCAACACCAGGTAGGGGATTACACATAGGCCTACTATACCTGTATTTGACAATATTTTGCAGTACTACTTGAAGCCATTTTCCAGTAAGTTTAATGAGTTATGTCAATGCTTTAATTTTATTGTAAGACATGTCTTTACTGGAATTTCCACTACCATCTTTCTTTGTGTTTATATATTTTAATATCCTTGAAATATTAATCCACCAGCGGTCCTTTTTTTAGCTCTCTTAAGTATGCAGTTGTACAACTACTATTAAGAAACCCTTATAATCACTTATTAATAGATGATCTAAAATCTTCAATCGTTACTTAGATGGTTTGCGTACTACATAAAAGTGATGGTATTTATTTTTAATTATTTTCTCAACTGTTCTATGTCCAAAAAGGATGATAGTTAAAGTGGAGTTCCCCAGGGTTCAATTCTAGGTCCTTAACCATTAAGTTTGTACATGCTCTCAACAGGCCATATCATCTATGTTATCACGATTATACCAATGACAGTCAGTCAGTTGTATATACTCCTGTCCCCTGTAAACCTGAGCCATTTTACATCTCACCAGTTTATTGCATCAGTGACAAATAAACTGGAGCTTTGTTTTATTCCTTAAACTTTTTTACAGAAACACTAGGTTATACAACAGTTTTGTGTGCTGTGTCATTCAAAACATTGGTTGATCTCTGATTACCAAGGCTGTATGTCTCTTGTCTCCCCAGAAATTCACAGGGAGCTGCTGCACCGGCCCGTGTCTGGCTACATCCCTGAAGAGATCTGGAAGAAAGCTGGTGAGCAGCACCTTCATGCCTGCCATTATCACACACAAACACTTTCTCTTTCCCTTTATCTCTCTGCATTTTTTAAGACGGCTTGCTTTGTAAAAAAATAAGTCCATCTTCTTCACCTAGATGGCTTAGGAGTGAAGTGGATGAGAGGCACTCCTTTGAACCCCATTCTCCCCTCTGGTCCCAATGTAGTCTGCTGCGTGCAACATCCTTCCCTGCTAGACTTGAACTAATGTAGCTTAGAAAATCATTTACATTAGGTAGTTAAAAAATAAGAGTTTCACCACCACACTATGTACACTCCAAATATGATGTCATGTCATAAAACGATTTTATTGCACCAGTGAAATAAGTAACATAAGTAGCTTTAACAGCTGGTCCGGTGGTTATGCTGTTAAAAGTACAGTAGCAAGACTTGGTATCTTCTTGCATTTGGCACTTTTGTAATCCCCTTAGCAACAGACATTGCAGCTATTCTATTTAACAAAAGTCTTGTAAATTTGTAGAGAGGAATTTGTGAAGCCGGTTAAGATCAGGTATTGAAACTAATTTGTTGCTTTAACAGCTTTCATTAGATGCCATAAAAATGTTAGTGTACACAAACAGCATTCTTTAAACTCATGAGCGCTGCTGCAATCACCATTATGGCTGTCCTGAAAAACTGAAAGAATTTTCCACCAAGGGTTCAATGCTCGAGGAATCCACTTTGTATTCAGCGTCATTGATACAGTATATGTGCTTTTTAAACCCCTTTGAGAAAAGAAATTGCCCCCTTGCTTGACCAAGCATGATGTGCAGATACTCAGAACAAGTAATATGCATTTAAATTGAATTGAGTATCACCGTCGGGACTGCCTGTTCTCCAGTACTCTCCTCCCCTCACCAGCTTTGATCGATCCTCCATCTAAGGCGTTTGGTGTGTAATCACAATTCCATGCACAAGGCATATATCACACGGCACCAGGGCAATTTCCATGACTTCAGCCAGCACAGTAGATTAAAGACAAAATCACCCTGATTTGAAAATGTAGCTCAATCGCAATGAAGAGAAAAGTCTTTAGAAAAGCACACATTCTGTCTGATATTGAAAACAGATTTACATTTGTAATACAAGCGTAATGTGTAAAAAGGAATTAAGTGAAGGGAAGCATATTTGTCAGACATAAAGCTTTTTTTTCCTTTACTGTAGGGTAAATAGTGCCTGTATTTTTCATTCTCTCTGCATTCTTCAGTCTCATATGTTCTGGGTGAAGAGAGACTGATTTAAATGTGACCCAGGGAGGATTGCAAAATAGTTTTTATTTTAACACAATGGAGTGCGGTAGTGAATACATCTGTTTGAAATGGGCAAAATGTTTACAGTTGGTGATAAATATTCAAGCACCTTGCTCGATCTCCTACCGGTTTCCCACTTCCCCTCACCACATGGCCTTGTGGGATCACAATGGAAATGCATAATTTAAATATAAATTGCCTGATTTGCATACACAATTAGTCAAGTTACAGGGTTGAGGGGAGCAAACAAAAAGCCCTCCTTTTGCTTTAACGTTTGGTTGGAATTCCAGCGCTTAACACCCGTGCGGCAAGGTTATTCATTACACCAAACAAGTATAAAATAACACATTGCTCCATCTCGCAGCACGTTTTCTGACTGATTATCTGGAAGTAATTAACTTCTGGGCATGTTTTTCAAATTAGAAGAAAAATACAGATTTTGTTTTCTTTAAATATCTTTCAATAAGATCCTTTCAACATTTGAAATGAAAACATCCCACATTGACCCATCTTCTTTACCTGAGTTAACATGGCACAGTCACTGTTACTTTCTGTCTCAATGATTAAACAAAAACAATTGATGTGTCATGTGTTAATGTACCCACTATCCTATATTTACTACATTAAAAAAATGTATGTCTGGTGAAATGTGGTATATGCCAGAGTACATGCAGCTGATTTAGGAATAAAAAAAAAGCTAATTGTGAATTCATTATCATCATCTCCAGAACTACAAAGCATGTCTTTTCTCAGATTTTGTCCTCACATAAAAATGAAGGAAGGCATCAGTTTTATGGTTATGGTTCCTTTCTTCCAGATGCATTTGAGGTTTAGAACAGCTTTTACCATAAATCATTTTGAAGGGCACAATCTGTACCACTGCAATCTGCACTGTTGTTTTAGAAAAATGTAACTGAATGTTTAGATTCAGAAAAAATATAAATAATGTAGCCTAGACAAAAGTAAAAACTTCAGTCAATTCTTACATTTAGCAGTGTTCTCAGGATGATACAATGCACACTACATTGCAGGTACTGGAGGCTTGACTTCCTCTGTCTCCACACTCTTTCCAGAAGAGGCTGTGAATGAGGTGAAGCGACAGGCCGTGTCAGAGCTACAAAAGGCTGTGTCAGAGGCCGAGCGAAAGGCTCACGAGATGATCAGCAGCGAGCGGGCCAAAATGGAGCGTACTGTAGCCGAGGCCAAGCGACAGGCTGCCGAGGACGCAATCTCCATAATCAACCAACAGGAGGACTCCAGCGAGGTAGGAGGATGCACTTCTACACATCAAAAGGTGTACCCTCCATCTTTCAAACACATCATGAAAACTGTCATCACCATCCTCTTGTTTGGTAGTTTCTTTGTTGTCACTTTGACTACACCTTAGTTACCAGCTGTTCTAGTGACTCCCAAATGACACGAATGATAGGATCTTCTCTACAAAGAAGCTTTCTGTTGTGTTATGTTTTATTTTATCCTATTATTAAAAGCAAATCATTGTGCACTTTCTTTATCAAAGAGATTGCTGATCATTTACAGCTTTAAAAGTGTTCCTGCAAAAAGAACGCATTTTATAGTCAGGAGGGAGAGCAAAGTAAAGCAAAACAAGGTCAACCAAGCATCTATTAGCCTTACATCACTCCTTCCTCTTTTTCTTTCCGACAGAGTAGCTAGCATGTTTAGAAAGGTGTTACCACTTCAGCTAAGAGGAAATAAAGGAAGAAGCTTTCATGTGCTAATCACCAATAGAGACCTTGGCGTTTAATTAGTTAAGTGAGAGAGAAATATAGCTCACATCTGTCATTAATTGTAGGAGTGATGTTTATGAGAGAGAAGTGCCCCAAAGGAAAACTTTCAGAAGCTGTTTGGAACCTTGTTCTTGTGTTTCCTGTGGATATGCAGCCGCCCTGACATGCTCTCCCTGCGGTTTCTGATATCAGAGGCCCTAAGTGTAATCAGAGATGGGTTTTTGATCTGCCTGTGGTTTGTTTTGAGCTTAAGTGTTGTAAAAGGAGAGGCTAGTCTTGTTAAAGTGCAGACTGGTGCACTGATGTCTGTTGCTAGATCTCTGTTGGTGGCATTTTGCTGTCAGTAACATATGATTATTGTTTTGTGTGAATAAAGGCATAAAATGAAACAAACAAGGGGTCCTAATTACCGTTTTATCGATCATCAGAAGTTCATCAGCTGAGCTGTCTAACTGTATGGATTATAAATCCTTCTCCTGTAATATTTTTCCTGTGAGTTAACTTTGTCTCAATCTGTCTGTCAGAGCTGCTGGAACTGTGGCCGCAAAGCCAGTGAAACGTGTAGCGGCTGCAACACGGCACGCTACTGCGGCTCTTTCTGCCAGCATAAGGACTGGGAGAAGCACCACCATGTCTGTGGTCAGACCCTCCAGGCCCAGCAGCAGCAGCAGGCCAGCCAGCAGCAGGGAGGAGTCCCAGGGTCAGAGACCCCTGCTCCCATCAGCTCCTCCGCCTGCACCCCAAGCAGCGGGACTGGAAGTCCGGCTGCTACCCCGCCTGCTGCTACTCCTCGCTCCTCCACTCCCAGCACCCCGTCCTCCTCTGCCCTGGATGGCACTCCGCGCTAAGAGACTCACACGGAGGATGGAGGCAAAGGACACCCCTTAACCCCACAAACAGCATGACTGTCTACATTGCCTTGCAGAGATACTAAGCTAACGTGGCCAACAGAGAGAGATGGCAATGCTTCTGTCTATCTTGCAGCGTAGTCATAGAAGGAGGAGGAGGCCCATTATCAGGTCATATTGACTTGCCATGACTTTAAAGAAACACAAAGATATTCTTTGTTCTGAATGAATGAATTTAAATATTGACATCCTTTTATCGTTACACTTGCTATTCTCGTTGTCCGTTTGTCGTCGTGCCTGTTGCTGTTAATGTTGTTGTCATCGTAGCTTATCTTATTGTTTCCTGTAAATATTTAGAGACTGAGCAGAGATAGCCGTGAACTTGAGACAAGTATATCTATCTGACCTCCCCTTTTCTCAAATGTTTTTTTTTTGTTGCATTTTTTAATTAATGCTTATTTCCTTCCTTTACCTAAGACATTAACCTCATTTCACCCAACAGCATACCAAGGGAACCTAGCTAGCAGAGCGAGTGAAGTCATCGATACTATTTGTAAAGAACGAGATTTGATTTAAATACCCTGACAGACAAACCAATGGATGGATGGATTAAAACGTTTGTTGCCTGGAGAGCGGAGAGGGATGGACTAAATCTCTGACCAGCAGACCGCACAAAATGGGCAGATGTGCAGCAGATTGCAAGCAGAGACAGCTGTTCAACCAATGTTATTTCCCTCTCCCTTGTAATAATATCCAGGTCAGTGGGCTGGGAAATACAAATCCGTCTCCCTGAAGGATGTAAAAAGGAAGAATTCTTGGACAAGTTACAAAACTTTGCCCACTGCACATGTGGAGGATGCACTGACTACAATTCGCACAGGCATGCTCGGTGGGTCACGGAAGCTGTCAAGCAGAAGTTAAAGTCGTCGTCCCACCGGCAAGACTGTCAAGTCACCACAACAGCAGCCACTAAGCCACGCAGAGCTAGAAGGTGTTGAGAACTCCATAGGATGCTCATTCTGCGCCGCAGACGCTCCCATCCTGTTCAAACTCTGAAAAACATTTTCATCTTTCTTCCTGTTCTCATTCTTTTTCTGTAGATGTCAGGGTGTTTAAGACTTCTGTCCTGTGGTGTCACCAATGGTTATTTATTGTATATGTGTTGGACAATTGTGACAATACATAGTACTTCAACCAGTCACAACTCTATGTCAGTCATAAGTCTCTCTCTCTCTCTCTCTCTCTCTTTCTTTCTCTCTCTCTCTCTCTCTCTCTCTAGTAAAAAGAGATAAAAAATGAAGTGTTATCTTATTTCTAAGCTGCTTTTCTATTCTGTGTAAGTGGTAGATCCCTCGTAGTTCTATGAGTTTTACTTTCCTTCGTCCTCAAGAAAAGACACAAGCTATATCTCAGAGCTGCTACTTGAGTCCGAGCCAGATCTTTTCTGAGAACTAGCATGTTGCGCGGAATGCTAATTTAAATGTTTTGTACAAGGGACATACATAAATGTATTTGCACTGTCACAGAGGTTATTTCAGCATGCTTCTTTTCAGCATACTTGTGTTGTCGGTATAGAGCCAAAACTCATCAACCATTTTGTATGTTATTAATAGAGTAATCTGTTTTCACATTTTGTTGGGATGGGGGGGGAGTTGGAAAAATGTAAAATCATCAAACACTTTTCTTTTTTCAACATAACAAAAGCGGCCATAACAATTTTTTGGAATAGTTACAGACAGTGCATGCACATTACTGAACGTTTGTTAAATATTTGTTATTTTTTTGAAAAAACTCAAAAGCAACCAAAAAAAAGTTAAAAAATACAAAAAAAATATTCTAACAAACTAACTTTCCAAATGCAGAGGTGTAGACTACGATTGACAGCTTTAACACTGCAAAGCACCAGGTAACACACAGTATTAACACAAGAGATAAACAAAAAAAAACACACACACCAAAAACAGCCAAAGACTGACACCAAGGACCAAAATCCTGATTTAAACGATTTTCAAAAGAGGTTTTTTCACACATATATTTGGTTATTATTTCACACATTTATGGAACAAAACCAACTTCAGTGTCCTTAAAGTTATTTATTTTAAACCTTCCTGGAAACACATGGCACTCGTCTTAGATTGTGAAATGAGTAGGGTGTGAATTCATCACAATGGACCTTTTCACAGCAGTGTTACATTTTAATGGAGCAATAATAACTGATGAACACTGATGACTTCTATTGCCATTTTGGAAGCAAAACTTTAAGATATGTTTTGATCTTGTTTGTACATTTTTGCATTACACAAATGCCAGACTAAGTGTCCATTTCAGCTTTAAGCAGTTAAGTTCTTTATTCTTAAAAGAGGTGAATGTGAGACTGGGCTTTCACACCATGGTCATTTGCAGTTGTTTTTTATTTATTTATTTCAAAGTATGTAATTTTTGCGGTTGGGATAGATAAATCAGTCGCAGCTTTGTTGTAAACCTTCAATGTAAATCAAACAAACCTCTCATTCGCAGTAAGAGAGCACTTATCCTGATGACGCACACAAAGGCTCTACACCCCAAACACCTTGGTGCTACACAGAAGCGCGTTACAAATTCTGACCTCAAGGAACAAGTAGAGGCCCACAAGGGTTCTGGGCTGTTTGCTCCCTCTGTACTTCCTCATCTCTCCCTTCTTGTCTAAATAAAATACCCATCTGCATTCTTGACTCTAAAGGGTTAAACAATCCAAAAAGGTGTCTGACACCCTACTAGCGACTCCTCAGAAGCTGTGAAGACAGCCAAGCTGTTTTAACACTAGTGTATTTGAAAGTATACAATAAATAATGTGTGTTCATCGCTGCAGGGCAAAACCTGGGTTTTAAAAAAAAGGAGAAAAAAAACGAAGACAACATTATCGCTCAATGGTCCATTGAGAAGCTCCATTTTTCTTTCTTCCCTCCTCTATGTGTGTTTTGCTACAAATTCCTCTGTGGCAAACAAGTCTCACTCTACCTCTTACAGCACGATAAGAGCATCAGTCACAGCGCTGATACTGGTCTAGTCTAAACCAAATGGGCACAAGAGAACAGGAAAATAAAAAACCCAAAGTTGAAGCTCATACAGCTGCAAAACCATATCATTACTTGGTAACAATGCAGACCTCATAAATAAATGAAACATAACTGAATAGAAACGAGAGAAGAAAAAAAAAATTTTGTTATGTTCCTTTATGCCTGTGGTGTTTTTAGAGTACATCAAGAGTTTCAATTGTTTGAACAGATTTAAAAACATTGTGCTAGTTTTAAAGAAACGTGTTGTCGATTCCTATTTCGATGATACAAGCTGGGGTCACAGATAAGAAATGTTGTTTCTCTCTCGCTCTTTCTCCTCTCCCGTTTCCCCTCCACCTCTTTCTCCTCTTTTTCTTCTCTGTTGTGAAGATATCCTAAAGCGCTTGTCGACTTGTCAGCGGGGGTAAATTCAAAAGAGGGGATTTACAAAAGTCAAAAGCTTGTAAAAAAAAAAAGAAAAAAAACGAAAATGAAAAAAAAAAATGAAGGCTATGAATTTAGGCATGCCTGTTTTTCACAATAGGGGAAAATGTAATTTAAATTTCCTACTTATCAAGAAACATTGTGGAAATGTGTGGGGCCAACAGTGAACAACGAAGGCCGTAGCATTAATCTGGGGGAGGGAGTTGAGCTTCACAGGTGGGAGTTTTTTTATTTTATTTTATTTTTTGGGTTCTCGAGAAGATTTATTGTGAAAAAAGAGCTCAAATGATTTGAAGTTGTTGTGCAATACTTAATTGAGACATGAAAACCACAGGTTAGTGGTAGGCTGACACTGGGCGGTCTCTCCATCGCCTAGAGTCAGTGTCCTCTAGAGAGCTTTCCAGTCTACTATGTCAGAACTGTGGTTTCTTGTTTTTTAGTTTTTTTTGTTGATTTTTTTTTTAATTCTTTTTTTGGGCTGTAAACTATGGTCTGTCAGTCTGTGAAACTTTGCAGTATAATTCTGGTATTGTTGTTCTCTTAACGGTGTAATAAATATGTTAATACCTGCCTTGGAGACTTCATTACATTACATTACATTACATTACATTACATATTCAAGCTCGGCAACAAAATCCAGGTAAACAACAGCATTTCTCTAATTAAAAGGGACACTCCACTGATTTCACAGTTGATGTGCAGTTAACATGTCACAAGTTGCAGTATGAGAAATGTAGAATTTGGCAGCAAGTGTTTTTGGAGCTTGACCATTTTGAAAAAAATAGGTGAGGCACTTGGCCTCTGCTGCTTTAGATTTGACTATTCTTTTTTTTATCTCTCCCCCATCTTCATGACAGTGTTATAGGCCTACTAAATTCTGTGTGTATCCTGCTCTTTAACATCCTGAAAGGTCCTTAAGCTTGATATGCACATAAGGTGCAAGGTCAGATGAGGCGTTTTCCACCATGTTGAACAGACAGGGGTGGAAGTAACACATAAAAATAATGTAACTAACATTCTCTAGTCACTTTTGTGTAGCCTTTTTGAGTAGGCCTTTTTTCATCAATAATTCAATTTTACCAGACCTAATTTTATTCTGTTTTACCCCAAATAACTAATTATCTTTGCTATATTTCAAGTTTCTTCTCTCACATTCAAAAGAAAAGTCACATGGAAAAAAGTCTGATGAACTCAGTGAAAAAGGAATAAAAGAAAGGGGATAAATCAGCTTCAGAAGACTATCAGGGTAAGCCAATCAGAGGCAGATTGGGGCGGGTCAAGCCTTCGCCTGTCACTCAGGAAACATCCTTTCAAGCATCCAACGACGGGGTGCAAGCTATTGGTGCAAGACGTGCGAGCAGCGGTTGGACTTGCACCCGGGCGGGACTAGAACTGTCAACAGTAGTCTACAAACAATGCACAACGATGCATTTACATGAAAGATCACGTGCATTGGGTTATGGTTACTAATATTGCACCTCGTATGGCATTGCTATAAAAGATTGCATCTAGGCCTACCTTAATAATCACTGATTTAATGCACAACCCGGCGCGAACGCTAAGTGATTCAAATCAAACACATCTATAATGTGGCGCGTCATCAACAGGTGCACGCTGGGTCTGGCTAATAGCTTATAGCTAAATGCTAATGTGCTCATGGTGGACCCTGCAGTGGTGACTTCTGGGTCCATTGAAGAACGTTTACCGTCGCTGGGGTGTCTGAGGACTTTCTTTGGTTTGTGACAGAGACACTAAGTGGACTGGTTATAGGCCCATATTATGCACTGAGAAGAAATGAGCAGTTAAGCTGAACCTAGAGCAGATTGATGAGGACGCAGTGCTCCAATGACGTTCACACAGGTGAGTACAATGACAAACCACACTGTCATACCGTCATTTTGGAAACCGCCTTCGTGGAATTGGAAGGATGCGGCCGAATAAGACTTCAGAGGCTGCGACTTCCGAAAGCTGCAGTCCGAGATAGAGCTAGCTAGTGAACTCATTCTCAGAACGTCCACAACTATAGTAACCTGGCAACGTAGCGTTGTGTGCGCGCGCTAGCTACATGATGCGGAAAAACTGCAGCTCTTTTTTTTTTAGCTAGCTATGTGTGAGTTTATATTTTTACACACCTCCTGATGTTGCTTTGGTGATGTTTAATTCTACTGTTGATTGTATAAGAATTGTTATGCTGTTTACTTTATGTAGCTCAATATTGCTTGTTTTATGGTTGCACTCGCGGTAGTGTCAGTAGCTCTTTTAAGTTATAAATTTAGATTTTAATGTAACTGATCTTGTTCCAGTTTGTATAGATTCAGCTGGTTGTGCTGTAGAGGTGACATCCAGGCTTTAAGAAGTGGAAAATCTGTTGTCTTTTGAAGACAATAGCTGAAACCCAAAGCATGGTTGCTAAGCTCATGCACAGTTTCTTCAATTGTTTTTTTCCCAGGTTCCTTGCTTTGGACTTGATTGTCTTTATGAAGGAGCTCAGTGTCTTTCTACCTTTCCAATGGCTTGTTCATCCTTTAGCTAGAGACACAGTTGAAGTTTGGAATCTGCACATCTTTTATTTTTATAAATTGGACTTATGATTTACACCTCATACATTTTCTGCAGCTTTCTAATATTTGGAATCTATAGATGGACAAAAAAATCTGTATTTTTATTTAAAAGAAAGGATGTGAAAGAACATCAAGACAAGGTCGCATAGCTGTATCTAGGAAATAAGTCGAGCTTGGAAAATGGAAGTCATTTTTACAAACGGAGGTAAAAAGAGTGAAGGGCTTATTAATTAGGCTATATTGTATTATTTTTCTGTGGGATAGAAGGTCGCGATGGAAAAAGATTTCAGTGTTTTCATAATTTGAGAGTTCAAGGCATCAGACAATTTAAGATTTTTGTATGAATATCGAGTTGTTCAAAGGAGGATAAAAACACTGCACTGAAAACATAGCACTGGAACCATGAAATGTTTGTTTATTTACTTTAAACAATGGACTTAAACTGATTTTAAGCACCTTTTTTTTTTTTTTTTTTTTTTTTTTTTTTTGCATTTTCAGGAAATACAAAAATGCTTTTTCCGCATTTCTGTATTATTACAAGTTGGATTTATTTTGGCTGTCCAAAACAATCCCAATATCCCATTTGACTTCAGTGTTGATGTGAACTAGTCAGGTCCAGTAACAGTAACAAAAAGACAGTTACACATGTCAGGGAGCATGTCTTCAAATTTCATGATACTGTCTGACTGGCTGTAAAACTATTTCATTGGCCATTTTATAAGTTATGTCTTAAAATATCCTCCCTATTTGCAAGTGGGCTCTTAAGAGAACAAAGATCAGCCGCCGTACTTGACATGAATGAGTAGAGGTAGCTAAACTAAATGATTGATTTTGATGGTGCATGACAGTCTCAGGTGGCCAAGTGTTGGGGCTTGCTAAGCTCGGGTTATTTGAAAGTCAAAACATAATAACATTCAACTATGACCCTTAAAGTAGTTATATCTTTTCACAATATGTTTTGGAGATGTAATATAGGAAACAAATCAGCGTACTGTGAGAAATGTTTCCTTTTTTTCCAGTTTCATCTTAAACACTTGATTATACAAGCAGTGTAACAACCTCATCCGGTGCCTTAAGCATGGTGACAGGGCTTAAGGACGTGTTAAAATTAAGCACTGATATACATTACAACAAAGCTGTTTAGACAGCCTTTGATAGAGCCATTTATATGCCGCTTTGTCACCAGTACAATTAACCTTCAAACTAAAACCTAACCTCAGGTTTTTGCCTGACAAGATTGTGTTGGACCTTAAATAGCTGGGATCAGCTGCTCTCCTCCTAAATGAATGACAGTGAAGCCATAAAGCAGCTCGTAAGTTTTGGAAGCCCCCCCCCCCCCCATCTTTATCTCTGTGTTTAACCACTTTGGAGTTGATAAAGCTCAGGGATGAGTTGGACTGCCGGGATATTCCTGCCACATTCTTCCACATAAAGTTCATTGTTACCAGAGCTCTTTTCTTCTTCCCCTCATCTCCCCGTCTCTCCCTCCCCACACTGTCTTTTCTCACTCTCTCTTATCAAGCCAGGCAGAAGCAGACAGCAACTTGAATTAAACCCTGGTTGGTGGGGGGGGGGCTGCTTGGAGCCGATAACAATACAAAATGGATTTTCTCAAACAGAGAAAAACAGCTGTCTCCATTATTTGAATGCTTCACCTTTCCCCGCTTCATTAATTGGCTCTTTGATCACAGGCAGAGGTGCACGGCGACTGATAAGGAATAGGTTATTAGTAAAGTAGCCTGGAGGACCGCGAGGCGGCCGGCCGTGCCGGGCTGCAGGAGATGAGATAAAGGCGTGGTAATGCCGGCGTGAGAGAGTGCCGGTGAGTGATAGGGCCGTGCCGGCTGGCCCTCGTGCTCCGGCTTTGGCTCACGGGCGACAGGAAAGAGAGCAGCAGCAGCAGGACAAAGTGTGATATAGCAGCTAATGCAGGATTGGGATTCAGCTTGTGGGGGGATAGAGCGTATGATTTGATTCCATAACGACATGCTCTTTAAAGTGGTAGATCTCTCTCTCCCTCCTCGTCTGCCCCTGCCTCTGAAATCAAACTGTTTGACAGTAAATTTCCTCTGCGCTTTTCATATTGGCCTGAAATTTGGTTAATGTCAGGCCTATGATAGCCCGCGAGGAGAAGAACTAGAATGAGAGGGGAAATGACACTAGCCCATCTAGGGCCTTTAAAAAGATAGGCGGCTCTTTTGATGTTGCACACAGCTAAATTCACTGCATTAAATCTGATGGAATTTTCACTGTAAGCCTGTTTATGTATTTTTTCACATCCATGGACAAGGGGCAATTTGCCACACTTCTCAGCGGAGGAAAGGCATCTTCAAGAAGTCACTATCTTGTAATCCCCTCTCTCTCCCTCTCCCTCTCTTCAAGAAATAGGACTGGAGGGGACAAGCAGGATATTTGTGTTTTGTAAAGCGTAAGAAAAGAGGGGAAGTGTTGATATTAAATTACCGAACACAAGGTTATCTAGTTCCTGCACATGGCTAGGCTGCCCTGGGCCAAGGGTAATCTGCTAATAGTGTTCACACCGAATGACATTATTAAGGAACTGGGCCCATGTGTCAGGTCTCTCTCTCTCTCTCTCTCTCTCTCTCTCTCTCTCTGACACACACAAGGAACAGTACAGGGTGAAAGTAAAATAGCAAAAGAGACAGGGGCAGAGATGGATGAGGAGAGCTGGAGAAAGAGATAGGAGTGGAGGAACCAGACTGAGAGAGAGACAGAAAGAATGAGGGGAAGCATGAGGAAGTCAGGGGTAAAGGATAGAAGTTTAAAATGCTTTCTTTTTTATCCGTGGCATTTGTTTAGAAATGCCCTGCAAATATCAAAGTTCAAAATGATTTATGACTCTGTGAAAACATGACAAAACAGCTATGGAGGGAACCGTGACCCACTAAACCGCACTGAGGAAGGTCATGCATCAGGGGAAGTTTGATAGTCCAACAGAAGTGGTACCATGCAAGAACAGACGAAAGTCAGACACAAACTTGCAATTACACCACAAACCCTTGCTGTGTGAGGAACGCCGTAACCTTCCGTCTCCTCAGCAGCGCAGTGCAGTGTGTTCTGCTGTGGCATATACAGGCCAAGGACAAAAGCCTTTGCAGCTATCAATGTCAAGTAAGGGCCTCCATATAGTACCTAGCAGGTGGGGGGGGGAGAAAAAAAATCACTAGGCTTCCTTAAGCCCCTGGGGGATAGTGAAAACTTACCAAGACGATTCAACAGAAAAAAAAAGAGAAAAAATGTATCTTCAATTTTTTTTTTTTTACACTCACTGTGTGTGGGTGTGTTTAAGTGCCGACGTGAACATCTTGGTAGGACGTAAGTTCAGGAGGTCTCTTCCCATGCAGGCAGCCAGCAGAGAGTAGGTGATTGATGGTATATGAGGGCTGAATGAGAAGCGGAGGCCAACACACTGTATACTGCCTACTGTGGCTTTACCACATGATGGATGGCACCCTGAGACACAGGACCCACACATACACATGATACTGCTCCTAGTGTATGTGTGTACATGCTTATATGTGTGGTCTGTATGGGGTAGTGGATGTAAGACGTGCATATTAATATGGAAAGATTTATTTGGTATTTCTGTAATTGCTTCATGTGTATAAGTGAGTGTCCTTCATGTACCAGGTAATACACTTCTCTCTGACTGTGCATACCACTGACATTAGCTGATTTCCAGTTATCAGTTTACTTCATTCAGTAACTTTGGAAGCGGTTATCTCATGTAGTATTTTCTCTCTGAAGCCATTCTGTTCCACTGTAAAACCCACTGAGCATCCAAAATCACATCCAAAAACAGTTTACCATAACACACAGTGGGACCTCACACTCCATCAGTCATCTTGAACCCCACTGTTTCCTGTTCAGTGGATCTCTCCCATACATGCAAACACCATGCAGACTTCTCCTATAGACGCTGCATGAGGCCACGTATAAAACCTACAGCATATGGATAGTTTGGAAATTGTATTTTATCTTCCAGGTAAGTTTGATCTGTGATAAATTGGTCCGCCCATTAGAGCCTAACCTTGACTGCAATGTTTGTGCATGCAAGAAAACAGACAGACTTTGAACATACAAGTGATTAGGGCAGCAACTACCAATTATTTTCATCACTGTTTTTTAAATTAATCAGTTAGAATGGTGAACAATGCCTGTTATTAAAATGGTTACCGATTAATTTTCTGACTAATTGTTTCAGCTCCAAAAGTTGTTACTTTATATCACGTGATTCTGATACAATATAACGACCAAAAGAAATTATTTTATTTTATTGCATAAAAACTTTATAAATTGTACATTATAAAGTTTTGCTTCTATACATTAATCAATAAATATTATTGTATTTTAAACCTTTTTAATATTTCTGTCTGCATTCTGAGCAGTAATTAATAAACCTGTATTAAGATACACAATGAATGGTAGTGTGTTTCCCTGAAATAACTCATTTTGGAGGCACGTAGAGTTCTTAAACATGACGGTATACTTTTGGCTAAATCATGTGTTTTAGCCATTTATCAGAAATTGACTGTAGAGTGCCACATTGAACATTTAGAGAATATGGGACTGTCTGTGAAGTACAGTATTTTTTACAATCCTGAATGAAGCACCAAATTAGGGTTGTAAATCAGCAGGTATTTTTTTTCTTCACTCAAAACTTCTCAAGTTTGCTGCTACACTGCTTTCTCCTGGCATACTCATATAAGTCCACTCCTGTTTATTAAGGGACAGTGAAGAGCACGTATTCAAGTTTATGTAAAAATAAAAATAAAGTCACTTAGACCAAGTGTGTCTGATTAAACTTGGCTTGCCACCACAACAACACCATAGATTACCGGTACTACAGCTGTCCGGACTTCCTGATCATCCTTTACACTGTCTGGCCCCACCTCCATCTCCCC
Organism: Etheostoma cragini; assembly: GCF_013103735.1. Taxonomy (NCBI): domain Eukaryota; kingdom Metazoa; phylum Chordata; class Actinopteri; order Perciformes; family Percidae; genus Etheostoma; species Etheostoma cragini. Next base: position 12,874,884 of record NC_048420.1, on the reverse strand, counting down.
CCCCCGCACCACAACCAGCACCACCACCCCCGGCTATCCCAGCTGTTGTGCACCTGGATGCTGGCCTGAGAGAGGGATAGGAATGCATGCCATCCATCTCTCTCTCTCTCTCTCTCTCTCTCTCTCTCTCTCTCTCTCTCTCTGTGTGTGTTTGTGTAGACTAAAGTGTATATATCTTTGGGTTGGTGCTGCTACAAATGCCCTGCATTTAATGGTGGTTTTTAATTCTAAATAAATATCATGAGTTGAGGCACGTCATGACTATCAAGGTTGTGCTAAAATAGAATCTGATTATGCATGCAGAGAAGTCAGTATTCAACTCCAGTCTGAGACTGGGAAGGATCATTTTTGCCAAAATCCATGAGATGGCAAAAAGAAGTTTGGTATGCTAAATAATCCCTAAAGGACTCTGAGAGTTTACCAATACACAAAGTTATTGAATATGAAACAGGTCATCTTCCATGTATAGACTGAATCACCATGGCATTGCACTAACACAAAAATCACTTTGAGTAGACAAAGAGCAGTTGATTTTGAAATGCTGGGAAATGTGAAATCGGCAAACTTGAGTATTTCTGTTGTCATTTTCAGTTGTAACTGTACCATTTTAAAATATTTAGTTAGACTTGGAGGTCCAACCTATCTGACGTTTCTGCTTTGCTTATTTTACCGATCTGTGTTGCTTTGCTCACGTCTCTGACAAACCAAAGCAAGCATGCATTTTAGATAAATGAGATCAGAGTAGATCCAGTTGTTCATTGTCCCCGTTTTCTCAGTGCCGTTAAATTGTAAATAAGCAAGGGGTTCCTACCTGGCAATCATTGTAAAAAAAACAAAAAAAAAACAACATTGTGATTGGGTCTAAAATGCAGTACCTTCTTGGCTAGCAATTATGTGTTTCTTTGTGTTACTATGAACTATATCTTTATGAACCTTGTAATGCTGGTGTGTTTGTAGATGTAAAACACAGATAAGTACAATTTAACACTTTTAAGCACATTTGTATCCGATTGTGTGCAAGGCCTTCAGAAGAGATACACATATAAGCATTGTTTACACCCACAGAACCTTTATTTAAAATTATATATAAGAGTACCTCTAATTTTTTGAAGTTGGCTTCATTAGTTTCTTGAAGTCCTAAGTTGAAATGGATAACAGTACACACCTTATTGAGTCCTAAATGGAGAGGGAGAGATTATTATTGTTTGTCCTAGTTGTCAGAAATAAAGTTTTCATATTAACGAGATGAAGAAAGCATGACAGGACCACTGGAATATTTATCACTTCATGAGTTTGTCCCTATGGACAGTATAAAATTAATTTATTCCATTGCTATTTATTAATAAATGTGTTTAAATGTAATAGAAGCACCGCAGGCACATCAAGCCATCATCTTGATTAAAAGCTATTTTTATTGGTGAAGGGTTTGTTTGTGAAATAAATTTTTCATTCTAAATGTCACATTTTGTTTTGCAATGCATATTCGCTGAGATATTTTGCTGAAATATACATGGGACCTCTTTGCTGTCCCATGGCACACAAATTTGATTAGTGTGAGAGGGATGGAAGATGGATGAAGATTGTCTGGGGTTGGTTGTCTGGAGACCAGGGGGAGGTTTCAACATTGTTCTATATCTGCGTGAAATGTCTCAGATCGGAAATGGCAGCTCCCTTATGGATTAAATCCAGACACATCCTGCATACTAATGCGCAAACTGAACAGACCATACAGAGAAGATGTGTGCATGTCGCAGCAACAGACATTTATACATAGGGAAACCAACCCGAAGTAGGCCTAAACTTGTGTTACTAGTGTTAGTCTAGGGTGTTACTTTGGGTTCATTGGGGGGTTTTAGTTGTGTGTTTGCAACTTAATGTAGTAAGTCCTAAGTGTTTATATCCAGAGTTCAGCAGAATTAATGGGGAATCAGGACATGGCCAACTACAATGCTTGATCCCCTAGATCATTTCTAAAGGGGATATTGAAATGACAGCACTCTTGAAGGTCCAAGACAAATTTGTCTGTGGAAACAAATAAATGGATCAATTAATGTCTTTGTCGAGCTCATACATCAAGGCATGTTTTAGAGTCTACTTTTTGCCTTGCATTGGTCAAAACTTGCTTAATGCAGCATTCAGGACACGAGTGGTCTATGTACTACCGACCTCTGTCTAACTACAGGTTTTTACAACCATACTGTTACCATTAGCAGGTTAAACCAACCCTAACTCTACAGTTTCTTGACAGAAAACTGTACTTTGAGTTGATGTGTCCTGTTGTGTTGTGCGACTTAGCTTAGTGTACAAAAAGGGCTCACTCTCACATAAATATAAGACCAAGGGGAAGATAAGAGTTTCATTTTCACTTTTGAAAAGGAGCTATGTACAGTATTGTAAGGAAACTTCTTTATCAACAACCAAAAGACACAGGTTAAAACAGTAAAAGCCTAATTTGTCTGTGGAACTTGACCTAGAATTCTACAGCTTCTCCAGTCGTTCAGTTACTCTTTAAACAACTCGGCCAGCTAAGAATTGCTTTGTTAGCTTGTGAGTTTTAGTCAGACCCACAAAATATCCTAGCCAAGTCAAAGAACTTCTGCCTCCCACACACACAATATACTGCTCTCATGGGTTTATCATAATTTAAGATAATTTCAGTACATTATAATACAGCTTTAATTTTCCTGCAAATAATATCCCAAAAAGTAGGTAGATTAGATCCCAGTGAATCCTGGCTTGACTATTTTCTTAAATGGGGTCAAATAGCTACTGGCAGACCATCATGTAACGTTTGCCTCCATCATACCTTCTCTCTCTCTCTTTCCTCTGACATCTTGGATTCATCTCTTCTTGCAGCTCATCCTTCTCACCCGTTCTTCTCTCTACTGCATCATCTTGTATTTATCATTTCATCTGTTGTTTTCATCTCTGCTATTACTCTTTTTCAAGTGACATCTTGCAGTTGGAAGTCCATCCTTTACTATTCTAATATGTTCTATCCTCTCACTGCCTCTCTTTCAAATCTACAACAAATGTTTGACCAAGCTGTTCCACACTGTATTATTCCGCGCTGAGTGTGAGCCTCCGTCATCAGACATGTATGTCTGACATGATGCATTGGCTCTGTTTAATTATAGAGATGCTGAATAAATATTTACAGATGGCCGATCCGTCTTCTCACGGCCTGCCTTACAAGTGTGATTTATGAACAGTCAGTTAATACGGTAGAAATGGCTGTCATTGTTTCTGTACGGAGGCTGGATACTATACACTGCGTGTATGTTTTACAACCTGCTATGTGGTGTTTCAGGTCTTAGAAACTGCTGCCATAACACATGCAATTGGCAGCTACTGTGAGTCTAGATGGAATTTGTTCTGAGTTTTAAACAGGTTCTTGAGACTGTTTCAGCCTGAAAAGGTCTTGGCGTTGTTTTAGCCTCAGATATTATATTGGCAAGGGTAAAGAGAGAATGAAATCTAGAATGGAATATTTTAAAGCTGTGAAACACCCTGAAATGACCCCACTTGGTGTGTGGTTTCCACTTTACCTTCCCCAAACAAAACTTTACTACTATAATATACCTACTATATATATATATATATATATACTATACTATATTAATCCAAAGGGTCACTTTATCCCTGGTTCACTATTTAAAATTATCTTGTTAGTAAAGTAAGAGCAATTTGTTAAATATAGACACACTTGAACATAAACCATGTCAACATCAGATGAATAAAGTTCATTAAAAAACTCCTTTTTGATTAATTTTAAATTAATGCAACCCCAAAAATATTTTTCCTTTTTAAGGGGGGGGGGGGAGGGTGAAAACTATATTATACTTTACCTAATTCAAACCAGAGGGAATTGGATCCTGAAGCCAAACCTCAGAGAGTCAAGCTAATCGGGTTTGGGCTGAAATTCAAAGCTCTAGATTTTCAACCCATGGTTTCACAGCACCTTCGTGGGCGGCTGTGTGGAATGGAGGAGCTGCTAGTTATGATGAACTACTGGTATGCAAATAATATGCTTTTACATACAGTGTGCTTGGAGAACTTTCTGAGATGAAAAAAAAAGTGACTTGTAAATAAACTCACTTTCACTCAGTGACTTACTTTACTCAGTAAAGCCGGTGAGTGAATGTAACATCTTTTTAAAGATTAAATTTGCATAGAAATGTACAGCATGATGAAAAACTTAATCCACTTTAGATCCTCTTTCACACAGTATAGCATAGTTATCCACTTGCAGCTCAATTGTTAAAAGATTTTTTCAGATATACAGTATTTTCAGTAAAACATAATTTTTTGTGTGTAATATCACTTTAAACTGTAGGTTAAAGTTTCAAAGTAGTTTAACCTACATGCCAACCTATTTATTTAAGGACTAAAACTTGAGTAGACGCTCGAATATTCATCCCAATGTAGTCGAGCTTCAGACTTTATGAGTGACATTTATGTGAGGTCTGAAGTGGAGCAAGTTGAATAGCACTGTGTTGTGCAATGACTTCGGCCGCTGGGAGAGAAGTACAGTAAAAACACATTAAGCTTTTCACTTTGGAACTCACTGGAGGCCTGCAATGTCTCCTAATGCCCTCCTTTTTATGTAGCACGACAGAGTGCCTGTGTGTGCACGGCATTTTTATAAAGTGTGTGCGAGGCGGTCCACTTGCATGAGTACCTGTGTGTTGGTGTACTTGCCTGCCTGCTGGTGCTCCACAGCCATCTGGTATCTGGTCAGTCTAGTACGTCTCTGGAGGGCACCTGGCCAGCAGCTTGCTCACCTGGCTTTGCAAGCCCCTGCCAACCACCACACCTGGCCTGTCCAACACATAGGGAAAAGGGAACAGATTGCAGAATGCAGCCAAAAACATTGTTACATTGCAGTATGAAGTAATGCAGTGTTACATACATTATACACATATATTTGCACTGTTATGTATGCTACAAGTGTGATATTTTTAAGTACATTAGAAAGCACAAAAGGGGCACCTGGGTTACTCACCTGGTAGAGCATTGCCATCTTATATAGAGGTTCACTCCTCAACACAGCGGCCACAGGTTCAACTCTAACCTGCGTCCCTTCTGCGGCCATCTGTCCCATAAAAGTAAAGGCCTAATATGCCCAAAAAGTAATCTTTAAAAAGAAAAAGCACAAAATGTTGATTTCTTTTTTACCAGCCTCACTGATCATTCCCTAAACTCTCAACAATATAATATATAAGATTCCATAATGTTGACTTCTGCTACATCTGTCCCAACAGTTTGTGCCAGTCTGTGCCAACCCATCCATTTAGCATATGATGGCACTTCCTTCCTGCAGGTTGTCCTCTGCTATCAATTATTCTCTCCTCTCCCTGCAAGAAAGATGCTCTTTGTCCATCGCACGCACGCACGCAAACACACACACACACACACACACACACACACAAGCGTACGCACACGCCACAGACGCAGAGGGACAGACACCTGCAGAGTGTTTGTCACCTCTTCTGTTGGCATCTGCGACCGCACGGCATTGTGGGAGAGACAACCATCTGGTGTCGGCAAGGCTGGATTGGAAGGGGGCAAGCGGGCGTGATGCATCATGCTGCTCTTTTCTGTTGGTCTGAGCTGTGTGAAGTGTTGTGCCGTTATGTTTTAGTTGTTTTCAATCCTATTGGCGTCACTCGGCTAAAATATTATAGCAACAGGACAAAGGGAAACTAAATTTTGCATTTGATAAGCTACAAATGCAACTGCGCCTCCAATGTTAGAATTAATTCTCCTGAGGGCACTACTTTTTTATGTGCAAATTAAACAAAAGCAACGTCCCATACAGATTGTTTTGGATTCATTAAAACCGCATGCAAATAGTTGCCTTTTGTCAAATTGAACACTCTCCTAATTATCTTGGAAATGTTTACCTCTCTTCACAGGGAGACAGCACATGAATGCTTGATTGACGTGACAGTGGCTGCAAAGTTTCTTCAATTATCCTGGCAAGGTTACGATAGCTGCCTCTTGATTCACAGCAGGTCCTTGTCATTCTGAACACAGAAATAATAACTCCTTTCTCTACCTACGCTGCTGTAACCTATGAATTTTAAGTCAATTGTATATAAAAGATGGACAGGGAGTTAGACCCATTAAAATGATTAAGATTTAAAACGTGGAGTGAGCTGAGGGCAGCTTTCACTTTGTTTTTGTCGATCTGTCAGTTAGTCTACCAATTTGGTCCAGAGACTGAAATATCTCAACAGCTATGAAAACTGCCATGCATATGTGTACAGCCATTCATGGTCCCCAGAGGAGGCAATCCTGCTGACCTGTTCTAGTGCCACCATGAGGGTGACATTTTTGTGTGATTCTTCATCAGCCCCAACTGTACCTTGTGTTACATGCTAACAGCACCGCTGCTACCTATTTTGGTGCCATAAGCATAATTCCTTTTATATCATCAACAGCCATTTCCTGTCCCAATGCAACAGAGCTGGCTGATGTTAGCATTTAACTCAGAACTGCAAAGACGAATCAATAAGTTGTCAACTATTAAATTAATCGCCAACTATTTTGATAAGTGGTTTGAGTTATTTTTTAAGAAAAGGAAAAAATAATTTGATTCCAGCTTTATAAATGATGATATTTTCCATTTATTCACTCCTCTGTAACAGTAAATTGCATAGACTTGTGGAATTCTTTTCACCCTTTTCTGCAATTTTATTGTTGAAGAAAATACACTCACCGGCCACTTTATTAGGTACACCTGTCCAACTGCTCGTTAACACTTAATTTCTAAGCAGCCAATC
>NC_048420.1:12833849-12867996 GCF_013103735.1 Etheostoma cragini | reverse complement strand
TTCTGAAGGCAAAAGGGGGTCCAACCCGTTACTAGCATGGGGTACCTAATAAAGTGGCCGGTGAGTGTATATCAACAATGAAAAAAATCATTAGTTCCAGGCCCATGTTAGACTCTTGTTCACGTGTATAAACAAACAAAAGTTAGAATATACATTCTTAACAATGTATGAACGCATGAACAAGTGTCTGTGTCCACATTCATTTCGCTGAAGAAATTCCTTTGTGTCAATGTCTCTGTTTACAAAAACAGGTGCGCTTGACATAGTAAACATATTAGCCAGAGGGGTTAGAAAATACAGCTAAGCAACTAAGGACTTTTTTTTTTATATACCGGTAAGTATTGACTATCACAACCTAGGAATATATGCAGCATCTTACTGTGACAACAAAGACAAATATGTCATTGAATATACACGTGTTCTAGTTTCAGTTTTGTCACTGGAGGCAGCAGCTACTTTTTGAACTGTGCAAAGTTGGAGGAAAAACATTTGCAAAACAAAAAATGAAGCATTAATAAACATGGAACTTTAGAGGATGTGGTCTTTATCTGGAGGAATTGCTACAGAACAAAGAACAAACAATAACAGCACGACTCTGGGTAGAATGAGTAGAGTTGGATTGAGATAACACAGATATTAACCCACATATTCCTGAAGGACATTTAGTTGTGCAGGAAGCTCATTTGGCTGGTTGGTTGGGTTGTGGGTCTGCTCATCCAGCCGGCCTGCACATCGCAGACAGATGTTCGACCAGCCAAGCCTGCAGCGCCACAGGCAGTGTGTGTTCTAGAAAAACCCGGAGACCAGATGCTGCTACCTGGTGTCCCACCCGCCTGCTGCTCTGCTATACTGGGCATGCTCCAGTGGCCATCACTTGACCTCAAACTGGGTTTTGAGATTGTGCACCGTCAATCATATATATGATGATGGAGTAGAGTAGAGCAGGAACTGAAAGACTTCTTAGGATAAACTCAGCAGGTTTGCCACTGTGTTTCTGACAGGCTGAATTCATATGCCAGGTTGTTTTGAATAATTAATCAAATATGGCAGCTATAAGAAAGTATGAAATACTCGCATGCACGTGAGCCAGAGGATTTGTATTTTTACGATAGAGAAGTCGATCTACAGTGTAATAAAAAAATCTAATAAAAATGAATGTCACACAAAGAATTATTTTAAGATGAAAGCATCAAACGCACATGTAACATCAAAAGATGAAATGCAGCATCTATCTCTTCCAGGCTGATTTTCCATCCAGTTTTGTTCCCCTAATATAAAAACATTTCCTCCCAAACAAACACAGATTTGTTATCCCTCTCCACGGTCCACGTGTCATTAACCAACCCAAGAAAAGATTCAAAGACATTCAACATTAAAGATTTATATGTTCTTTTAAAGTTTCAGCACTGTTTTTGTCTTATTTTTTTGTCAAATGCAGCGTGGTAATGGTGTTTTGCAGTGTGGTTGGTGCTGACCTAGAACTGCCAGAGAGAGGTTGCTGGTCTGACGGCCAGGCTCTTGTCTCAAAACTCACCCTAATGACGGATGCCTCAGTAATGGCATCGCTTCCTCGTAACCTCAAAGGACAGACAGTTTACTTGCTTGTATTCCAACTGTTATTTATATATTATATTGGGGTATGAAAATGACTAGGAGGAAGTTAAGTTATTAGACTTGTACATCTGGGTGGCTGTTTTGTAGAGTATTGTCATAGTCCACCATGCTTCAAATCCATCTTTCCTAGATTATTTTTCCCATCTTTTAATCTATATCAAGGCCCTTTTGTTCAATGTGTTGATTGTGATGAGAGACGGTGCTGTTATTGTCTTGTACATCTGGTGTCTTTGTCATCTCTTTTTCTATTGATATGCATCAATGGGTGCAAGGAAACTTTCACCTTTTTCTCACATTTGGTTGCACGTTTTAGATTTAATAGTCACACATGAGTTACAATGCTCTGATTTGATGCTTAGATTTCAATTAGGCTTTGAATTCCAATAACAGCTCATTGTTCTTGTTTTTATTAGCTGCTTTATCTCTTAGATTCATCAGGCATATCTCAGTGTGTTGTGCATCATTGGGTCTCTCTCCTTACCTGCTCCAGAGAATCATACTGCCCCCTAGTGCCCACGGCCATTAGTAGCAAAATTGATTGTGCAGCCATCAACCAGACAATACCTTGGTACTCTGCCAGCGGCTCGATATCAAGATCTGTCATGGGCAGTGATGCACGACAATAGATTCTACTGATTGGAGTGGTGCACACTCCTGGCTATGACACTGGACTACCGCTCGCTATTGAATGGCTGTTTTTCTCTCTCTCCAGTCAAAAGCCCCTTAATTCAGCAATCAATGTACTCATTTTAATAGCACCACTGCTGTTACCACGAGGAGTGGAGAAATCAGGGTGAGCTGGTGTCAAATCATTTTTTTTGAGGGGAAGACTGCAATTTAGGCTTTGATAGATCTCTGAAAATGACTGTAGATGTAGAAGTGCTGCAGTGGGGCTGTCATGCTGGGCAGTGTTTGTTACTGGAACCAATTGCACAGACTTGTTTAAACGTAATACTATAAAAATGTTGATTCATAGGCAACCACAGATGACCATGCAAATGATAAACTAAGCCTTAACATGTAGTACTAAGATCTGATGATACAGAGTAGAATATTAAATCAATGAGAGAGTCAAAAGACAGAGACAAGGCGCCTTTTGTCCTTCAGCAGCAAACAGCCATTTTCATCAACAAAAGCTTTCATCCAGCATCCTATGTTCTGTTTTTAGTTCTATCACTTTCTAGCTCCAACATGCAATGTGAGCTCAAGCGGCCATCAGCTCCTCTAAAGACATCCTAAGTGCGTGCTCGAAATGACAAGACAGACTAAATACCCTCAAATGGTACAAGACTGCAGAAAGTGGTTTAACAAAGGAGGTATGTAATAAACGCGAGGTGCCTTCTCCCCAATATATCATCCTGAGTGAATTTGCCAATGGTAAATGAGAACGTATGCACCCGCTACTTTGTCATTCTTTACTTTTTTCTCCCCCATGAGGTAGCCATGCCATGCGAGACAGATATTTACACCAAAGGCAATATCCCCTCGCAGTAATTATATCAGAGCGAGAGAATGGCTCATTAACATATGCTAGGCATGTCAGGAATTTACAAGCGCCTTTTGTAGATGCCTCTCGTCAGTGTGCTGCTCCCATCCGTATGGTGTCTCCTTTGAGGATGCAACCGCCTCATTTCCATAGATGTCAATCAAGCTGTGCATGTGTTTTGTTTTTGTTTTTTTTAGATAAATATTCTGTACAAAAACCCAAAGTCCTCTGAATATGGCAATCATAAGGGACAGCTCAATGATATGGAAAAAGTGTGTCTGTATGTGTTTTGTGAAGTGACATGATGAAAACAAAGCGGTAGGGGCAGAATTATCTTGATGTGTCATCAATGCAGAGTGGGTGGAGGGATTTGTATTTGCTTTTCTGCAGTGTGTTAAAGAACCCTGTGTGTTTGTGTGAATACATGCATAAAACTTGACACCAGACCCCAGACAACAGACGAGTCCCGGGGCCACTGAGCTAGTGGTGGTGCTGCTGCTGGTGCTGCTGCGCCACAACTTCACGACCCAACATCTGCTGCGTTAAAGAAAACAGATACTGTTGGTCTTTCAACCATTAGAACGGTACCAGCAGAATGGAGTGACCTACATACACCTCCTTAAAACAATTTAGGAAGTTGTGAGGTGACATTTTATATAATTTTGTGCAAAAATTTAAATGGACTATTCTTACATAGTGCTTTTCTAGTCTTAACTACATAAATTGACATAGTACAGGAACCATTCACACACTGTGGCTGAGGTTTGCCGTACAAGGTGCCACCTGCTCATCAGATGAACATACACACACATTTACACTCCAATGGAGCAGCGTCGGGGGCAAGTCGATGTTCAGTGGCTTGCCCAAGGACACTTTGACATGGGAACGAACCACCAACCTTCCGATTGGCCGGCGACCCCTCTACCACTGAGCCACAGCCGCCCCTTACAATTTACCCTTGAACAAAACAGTGTCTTTGTAATCTTAGTTGTGGTAATTAAGACTTTAAAAAGTCTGTAGTGATGTAACTAAGCAAAATGTACTGTGTATTTATAATAAACATGAGTTGGATTTAATGGGCAATATGATGGTACCTAGTGGGATTATTCAGGGGTAGTGTAACAATTTTAAAAGAACGTTGAATTTCAATTTGAATTATAGAAATCGTGTTAGGTTTTAGCAAACACCCTTGTGCGCTTTCTTGTCAGGAGTTAGGTGAGAAGAGCATTGCCAAAATGATTTCTGTATGGTAAATACAAAACTACTGCCAGCAGCCTGTTAGCTTAGCACAAACTGTAAATGGAAAAACAGCTAGCCTGGCTATGTGGGAGGTAACAAAATCTACTTACTAGCACCTGTACATATACCTCATTCAACTCTCTGCAAGAACGTGAATTAGGGTATATAATCTTGAGATGATCCTAAATACTCTGATACTTGGTCCTGCTGTCAAATACTGGAGACAATGTGAATGGCAAAGAATTATTTCTGTTTTTGCATGGAGCATTGATGTGCTGCGTATTGTTCACATACATTTTAGCCATATTTGTTAGAATCTTTATGGAAAATTAAGCTGAAGTACATAGTATGTAGGGCAAATGTATAAGCTGAGATGTGGCCCCAGTATTCCTGTCTGCTTCTCTTTGTCTGCCTGACCCCAAGGCCATGCCAACGAGGCCAAGACAGACTGGTGTGGTGTTTAGTTCCACCACACTGGCTGACTTGGCTAACTTCTCTCATAGACTAATTGAGTATACAGTAAACTAACTAAGCTGCCTGGAAAAGGAATTCACATCCACTCAAACAGATGCCGGCCTCGTGTTTCTGTGCTGTAAATGTACAGTAGCTTTTAAATTGACTTTGTAAGGTAAGTGAACATGAATAAGAAATAATTTTAAAAGGACATAGATTCATTAGCTGGGAAAGGAAAAGTGGCATAACAGGAGTTTGACAAAAAGGCTACAAAGTGAGATGGAGACGAGTTTGAATAAATCTGGTCTTTTGCCCCAACAAATGTCACTGCAATGACTGAAGACCCAATGTCCATGTCCATCATCAAGCACTCTCTCTATCTCTCTTTTTCTTTCTCATTCATTGTCATTGCCTTTTCTCTTTAAGTGCACTTTCGCCCACACCACTTTGAAATTGATTGAAACAAAATGTCACAATTATGCCCTGTAGCTCGCCGCTTCAATTATTCATCAATTAGGGGCTAGGCTCCTTTTTTTCTCTCCTCTGAGCTGATTTTTCATTCAGTTTGCTCAAAATGTATGGCTCCCCTGCTGTTAACCAGTCCAAAGTCATTAGTTTCTGGGTTTGCAATTAAACCTGATGCCTTATGCATGAGGCTCCGACTCAGTAGACACACGCAGCAGCGGCCGCAGCAGCCAGCGAACGAGCTAGCAAGCTCTGGAGGCGTGGATGGGAAATTAATTTGCTAGAAATGAAGTTTGTTCTCTCTCTCTCTCTCTCTCTCTCTCTCTCTCTCTCTCTCTCTCTCTCTCTCTCTCTCTCTCTCTCTCTCTCTCTCTCTCTCTCTCTCTCTCTCTCTCTTTCTCTCTCTCAGGTTGGAACAGATGCCAATGGCTGGGGATGGGGAAGTCTCACAATAAAGTCTCAGTACAACTTGATCAGCATTGATAAGCAATTACAATCCCACTAGATTTACATAGACAACATATGTGTAGGTGATACATGCTTGTAACATTTTTTTTGTCAGAATGTGTTACTATACTAGGTCTATACACCAGGTCATTAGACACACCTAGCTACCACTAATGCAGTCTAATCCAACAGTCCTGCAATTAATCCTTTCGTTTTGTAGCATACAGTGTTCATTTTTTGTTATAACTGTTGTATAAGAGTAGTTGACTCAACGTTATGATCATTTTGGAGGCTGTAGTTTATGATACTGTAAATCTGTATTTCATTGTACAGAGAAGTGTTTCCATTATTTAGCCTACCCTGATATACACAAGGTGGACAAAATAATACGAACACCTTTCAGTAAAAAACTATAGAAAATATATTACTTTAAAATAAACTGTAATTGTAATGGTTGAGCCTCCATGTAGGGTTCATGTTAAACAAACATGGTGTATGAGCAACAGGGTTGCCAGTTAGATGTTACATACCTGCACTGACAGACCAACGCGAAGAAAAACTGTTGTAGCAACGCAACCATGTATCTAGTATCCAGCTGTTGAAGTGTTTTACTATTATTCAGAATTGTCTGAAAGCTTTGGTTGGCAAACCGCATAAATATATTGAACATGCTTTTAGTCAAAACCTATATTACTGTAAGATCAAAAATGTTCATTGGATGCCACCTAGTGACCAGAGAGTCAAACAACATCTGTGAGATGTTTTTCAGGACAAAAAAACTCACATCCTGAAATCTTAGCACCATATTAGTTTTTTCAGTCGCTTTAGTTCATTTCTCAAATGATCCTCAACATTTGCAAAACAGTAAGTGCATTTCTCAACAACAAAAACTTTACAAATAGCAAAACACCTTGGATTACCTGCAAAATCCTTTAGTTCATCTCTCAAAACTAAATATCTGGATCAATAATCATGTCAGTGCCATCAGAATGATTGGTCATTGTGTACGGATAAGACAGTCAAATTGCTAAGTCATGTTGTGAATATATATTAAATATAATGGCACTCTTTATCTCCCTTAGTCTAATGGCATTGCTTTCTACAACCGCGGTGTAAACAGCCCACTCCTGTTCTGGTGTGAAAGGGGGTCCTCTGCCACCCCTGTGAAGCTGTCTTGCCGTCCTATGTGGAAAAAATATAGTAATGCAAAACACACAATTGAGTAAGATAAAATGTCACTGTTTACTGTAAATTCTACTCACTGTATATTGTAAAATGCAAGTGGAATATTGTATAAAGCATTGCAGAAAGTAGATAGTATTACAGTACAGTGCCTGTTGTTGGATTACATACCTGTTCTGTCAACAAAAAGCCTGAAGGATTGAGGACACAGTTGTGCTCCCAACATTTGGCTGCACCCTTCTACCAGCCTCGGCCATTGTAAGCCCATGATCAAGAACGTGGTCTACAAGTGTGGCTCATCAGGAACGTGCATATGTCCTCTGCCTCTTCCTTTGTTTTGCATCCCAACTCCTTAAATTTGTGTATTAACATATTTGTGCCCATAGTTGTAATAATTCCAACCTCTTTGGTTTAAGTGAAAAAAAATAAGACAGGATAGTGATTGATCAAGTATAGTACTTTTTTAATAAACTAGTATTTATCTTGTAGCCACACCATAGTAGGAGTGTCCATCTGTATTAAAGCACTTGTATGAACAAAGAACGGCACGCACTGGAATAGTCTGCGAACTTCTCATTTTCATGACCTGTAACACATAAAACATGACAAGGCACATTTAATTACTACATGAGACGCTACATATTCATCCTAAATCCTGTATTTAACAGAATCTTTTCACACAATAATATAATCCAATGAAATTAGGACAATAACATTCAACCAACCTTCTTCAGATTGATAAAATGCACACACTCCAGCCAGGTGGTGAGGAGGGGGTTCAAGCAGACCGCACAACAGCTGACATTGGCCAACAAGGCAGTCAGGAGTGGATAGTGGGGAAGCATCCTGTGGACCAGAGAGGATTTGTTCCTGTCTTCTCGCAAGACAAATCTGGCAACCAGTTCCTTTAGGAACAAAAGAAAAAAGAATAATCCATTGTTGCTGAATAAACGAAGACAAATTGTGACATATCTTACAAATACAGAAAGTCTTCTGTCTGCTGTACTTCAGAGACACTTTACCTTTAACGTAAGCACCTCCCCATCCTGCACTGACAACATGGGCTCACAGCAGACAAACCTGTTCCCTTCATAGTAGAGCTCCTTCAGGGACAGCAGGTGAAACTACACAGAGCAATGTCCTGCGTCATGCAGTGATGTTATTCCATATTTTGCAAATGTCACTATGGGACAGCATTGTGCTGCTGAATTACCTAACACCGTATACTGTACCTCAACAGGAAACATGGACAACTTGTTCCCAGCCACATCCAGAACTTTGAGTTTTGACAGTGCCCCCATTCCCTGGGTGAAATGTAAGGTAAGTGTTTAATTATGTAGCTGACATATTGTACTGTGACATTATTATTGTTTTTATTTTTATTAAATTACATCCACAAATACGCACCTCTGGTAGGCTGGTCAGCTTGTTTCTGGCTACATGCAACTTGGTTAGTTCTTTACACTGACAAACCTCATTAGGTAGCCAGGACAAATTATTGGAAGTGAGGTTTATCTCTGACAACATGGTGAGATGACCCAACTCAACAGGGACTTCTTCCAGCTTATTGTCCAGCACACTGAGATGTTGAAGCCTACTCAAACTAATGGAAAAGACAAGTTTGTGTTTTTAACACAAATACATTATTCTTAACCCCTTTGTGAGCTTCATTGGACAATTTCTTGAGAGAGGAAAAGAAGTTTATCAAACAACAATAGAAATAATTTAGCCTAAATTGGTAGTTGTCTTCGGAGCCTAGTATGAATAATGGTATGAAGCTCTTGGATACCATGGTGCTATTAATGTACCTTTTAATTTCTGGTGGAAGTCTTTGAATCTGGTTGTGGTTCAGATTGAGCAAAACAAGGTTCCGTAAGCCATCTGTAAAATATAAATGACAATTTTACCTTTGTTTTCTTAACAAATCTTCCGAGGTGCTAATCACGCAGAGCAGTGTGAACCTACCTATCACATCAGGTGGCACTACTGTAATTTGGTTGCTGAACAGATACAGTTTCTTCAAGGACTCCAGATGGCCCAAAACAGCGGGAACCTCCTTGAAGGCATTATTTCCCAAATTCAGCTCAACCAGCTTAAAGGCGATGCAACACAAACGGTATTTAATCACAAATCTGCGTGGTGTGTAAAACATTTAAGGAGTTGCCTTGGAACATTTCCAGCAAACAAACGGAGCAGACTCACGTGTTGTAGAGAGAGCAGCTCGGCAGGCAGGGCGCTGATGGAGTTGTTGTTCAACAGGAGAACTGCCAGCTTTGGTAATCTGGAAACACACTTAGGAACGGCGTTTATTCTTTTCGAACTCAAATTTAAAGAAGTTGCTCGACCATACAAAGCTCTCACCACTGACTCCGTCATTTCTACAACCAACGCCAAGCAGCACTCACATTTATGTTTCCATGGCGACAAGATGCTTCTTGACGAGCAGTCAGTCAGTGGCGGCCTCTAGTGGTGACAGCGAAGCATAGCAGGATGTGTCCACGTGCTTCAGTGTGTTGATAAATCGAGCTAAATCTCCAAGAATTGAGTAGAACAAATAGTATATTTGTGTACTGCAAATATAGGTACTGATTTTAATATTTTAACTTGTGTTTATTATTCAGTGTGTTTTGTACTTCATCTTGTGTTATACATTGTGTTCTATTTCATTTTTTTTAATAACTGTTCATTCTATGCCCCTTTCACATTACCATAGGCAGACATATATTTTTAAATTATTTTACTTATCCTGTGTTCTGAATTTGTGGTCAAAATATGACAGTCTTCTCTAGATTAAAACAATTAAGACAAATTGAGTCAGGTATTTCTTCATCTTTTGTACAAAGAATTGTTGCTAAACACCTGCAAAGAATTGATGGATGTGCACATGCTGCCTGATGATCGCCCTAAGTTTAAGTTAAGTCAAGAAATAAAATGGCCATCTCTCAAAAGTCTCATGTTGAAAACAAAACATCGCTATTCATGTACAAATCAGAATATTTACTCATAAGACATTTTTAAAAAATGAAGCAGTGATGCCCCCTTTATTAGTATTGTATGTGTTTATGTAACATTGACATGATTGACAAGTTCCACAATTCAATATATTCCAAGAACGATACAAGAGTTCATCAACGCCTCAGTGCCTCTGTTAACATTTTGAATGACATGAATCTTAAATCCTCTCCTGTCCATTCTGGCTAAACAGTATGTGGTATAACACTGCTTCTTAAAATGGGCTGAAGTGAAACATCAGCGTACAATCATTAACACATTTCCCTTCTGTTATATTTTTCAAAAGCACAATGATACTGTTGTCAGAAGTAGATTTCACTCTCCCCACTGTTATCTTTTGACTTCTAAACAGACGACATTCAACCCATTCTGAAAATAGCAACATTCTCTTTTAACCTCAGTTTAACAATGTCTTCAATGAAAGGGGGGAGGGGAGGAGGGGATCTGCCTCTAAATACATTTTGTATTTAGGGCCCTTGGTTGTTTGAACACACTCTGCATTACACACATTGGTTTATGTCACACCAAGACTGAACTGCCTCTCAGCTTTCCTCTGCAGTGGCTGGCTCCTTCAGCCGCTCCACGGAATTGTAGTGCTCTCCAAGTCCATAGGCATGACGCATATAGCTGCAATGGGAAAACATATTCTGTAAGTTAAGAGTTCTGAGGTCAACCTTTCCAAATTCTAAACATTTTTTTACAATGTGTCATTTAATATTGTCAATGCATAGATTAGAGTTATACAATGTTTTTTTTCCGTCTACAGCGGCTTCAGTGTGCTGTGTGATAGCAATTTATTAACATTCATATGCGGTTAAGTCCAAAACAATCCATTATGTCTTTCATGAACAACTACATTTAATGTTTTCAGCTTTGTACATATTTATACATGTTCCTTCTAATCTAACTGTATATATTTTAATAATTATGCTACTGCAAACAGAATCCCTGACAAACAAACAAAATATACCCAACGTACACAAGGGTGATGATGGGTTCACTATCAAATTCCTCCCCGATTTTTATAGACGGGGACTCGGCCTGGATCACTTCCATCGGCAATTGAAGAACCTGGGTCAAAGCTCTTAACTGTTTGGGGAAAGACATTCATAAAAATGAACACAATTATTGAAAAGCACAAATAGCAACTACACAGGGCCTCTGTGACATAACTTTTAACAACTTACTTCCAGTTGTCCACCCCAAGCTGCCGTGTGCTCCGCGTCACTGCAGTATTTCTCAAACTCATCTGGAAACCAAAATTTGCACAAACACTTGAATACAGGGCATAGTTACTTTCTACAAAAAAAAACTTAACATGTCATATTGAATACTTTTGGTCTTTAACGTACTCATACTTCTGACAAATAGTTTCTGAGAAACTAAACAAAAGATCTGAGTGTTACCTGCTGTGTACATGTCCCCATTGTTGGGGTTGGTGAGGAAAGGCAGGAAGTCATCAGCATGGCCTCTCATGTACTCGGCAGTGCGGGAGCGTAGTTCTTTCACACTCATGACTAACCCCGGCTGGAAGAAAAACAGAATAGAATAGGTGTATGAAATTTAGCAATAACATGTAAGAACTTGGATGAAAGTCAGAGCAGCATTGTGCCTTTTTCCAATTGTAGCAACTCTGGACAGTGCAGTGGCGAGGAGTGTGGACTTTTGTTTATCCCATTTCTGATTATGTATTCAAAATAAAGCTATACTATAAAATGTGGACCTTTGATCGCTGTGCCAGCTGGTCTTCAATGGCACGGTACATGCAGTGGCCGTCAGAAGAGATCTCCTTGATCTGAAGCTGTTGCTTGGCAAGTTTCTGAGCCAGCTTCAAACCCTCCTGGTGCCTCACGCCCTGAAGGTTTTGCACCTCGGCCTCTGCTATCCTGCTCTCCCTCTCCTTCTCCTCGGCTGCCTTCTTGTCCTAGAGAAGATCATTTCAATAAAATGCATTTGATTAGTGTTTGAAACCATTACTGAAAGCAAGCAGATGGTTGATTAAACTACCTAATAATCTGCAACATTACTACCTAATAACCTGCTGTATAGGAACTGACATTTGTTTATTATTCAGAGTGGTGTGTTTTGTGAATGGGAGTTCTAGTAAATAAAGATAGATTATTAGCCTGATGAGTGCTTCTTATAGTCAAAAGTCAAAGTCTGCTTTATTGTCAAGTTCTTCACATGTCAAAACATACAAAGAGATCGAAATGATGTTTCCCTCTATCCCACGGTGGAGACAAGACATATAATACCCATTAGGTCCACAGACAAACATAACATTCAAGTTAACGATATAAAAAGTAAAAATAAGAAGACATATACAATGAGGAAAATAAGAGCAGCAAAATGAGTTAAAATGTGCAATTATGCATACAATAGACAGTCAATATAATATAATAGTGCAAAAGTCAGGCGGTAGCATAGTGGTGCCAATTATGTAAGAGCCACTATGCTACCAGCACCGATATGGCTGTGGGTAAACCGCACTTAAAACTGTCCTATTGGACATGGGACCCGTTTCTCACCCTTCTCTTCTGGGCTTTGGTTAAACGTGGCTGTGTGGCCTCCTCTCCTTTTTCTTCTTCACCAACCTCCATCTTCATGGTCTCCACTCCATTTAAAACTTTTTTCACCTTTTAAGATCAAGTGAGGAGAGCTTTGATTATGTTGCACAATGATGTTTATCTAATAGACTTCATATAATCCTGAATAGTGGGATGCAAATGTGAAAAAAATGCATTCTGTGTAATACATATTGTCTTCTTTTACAATGTACCTCCCAACCGAATAAATAAAACTATGTGAAATGTCAATACAGCAGCAAATGGGCAGCCATGTTTCTAGATGTAAAGTCTTAATGCGTAGCCAGGACATTAGTCAGTTGTCTGAAGACATTTACCTCTGTGTCATTGGGAGATTTGAGTTGCCTCAATTCCTCCACATGTTTCTGGCTGAGTTCAGCTTCTATTTTGGCAATCTCCTCCGTCATCTGTTTCCTCCGTTTCTTGTCATTTTTGGGGATTGCAGTTTTCATGCTCTGAATTTTAGCTGAAAATGAAGAGCAGACTGTCTGACAAAGCAGTAATTCAATAAAGCCTAACCACTAAAAACAGAGGACAGCTCCCACTCAGCTGGTGCTGAATGTTGTTCGGAAAAAGGTGAAAAAATAAATAAAATGACCAGGATGATCAACGTGAAGAATACACTCACAGATTGAATTAATGTACTTCAAAACTGCACATTAAAGACATCAAAATGAAAATGTAAACATAAATCATATGTGGCATTCTGGCACAAAACTGCACCTTTTCCCCCAAAACAGTTTAGCGTCCATAGCATGGGAGTGTATGAGTATAACATTTGTCTTTCGGCTATGCCCAAGTATCCTTGCACTATGCTCCACATTTAAATAATTTTATTGATCTCTTCATTGCATTGATCTCATGCCTCTATATTGTTCTGTTTAGAGTATGTATATATTGTGTGTATATATTAGTGTGTATATTTTTAGTTTTGGTTGTTTTGTGTGTAAGCACAGTGTGAGCAACAATGCTCCAAAGAAGAAAAATTCCTCGTATGTGTCCTCATACCTGGCAAATAAAGCTGATTCTGATTCTGATGATGTCACAGCTTTTATTTTGCCTTTTGACAGGTGATGAAAAACATGGCATCAATGATTGGATTTCGGGTGACGGGCACAAGAAGCTTGAAAGTTTCAGCCCATTAAGATTCATGGAGATCTGTACAGCAGCTGATCCATAGACTGGCAAATACCATAGACCGTTAATAATATACAGTCTATGGCAAATACCCAAGAATGAAAACACTGTCAGTCATTTTCTCCTTTGAAATGACATGGATTGTGCTTAATTCGAAGATATTAAAACAACACCTGAGATGCAAACAAGATGACAGAGAACGGGAAACCAGTTGAGATTAGCTACCTTGCATCTCTTTCTTTTCCTTGCGGTGCTGTTTGGCCAGCTGCTCCTCCGGTGTCTCCACTACCTCATCCTCCATGACTGGATGCTGCTCAGTTTGTTCAGCGGTGATCTTTGAGAGCTATACTGAACCCGACACGCGTTAAGTAAACTACGTGTTATGATGTCCCTGTCATAACGTTGGCCAGATCACTGACGAGAGATACAAATATATATTCCGCAATAAATAAATAAAGCGTGCCGATTTGGCCTTGACCGGAAGAGACGACGGAGGGGGGCGGAGCTTGCTTCTTCTTCTCTTCGCTAAACTCCGAGTATAATCTTGCTTTACCGCCCCCTGTTGGCTATTTACTATACTACAGTTATCTTCTGACTGACGCCAGCAGTAAAATGGGTGTTCATTCAAATTATCCTTTCTATTTGTGTAAATATGTATTCAAATTGCGTGATATATTTTAAGCAAGATCTTATCATGGACCAGTGAGAGAACACATGTTGTTCTTGATACAAGGGCCCTGAGTCACAATGTTTTAGATTATGTGACATTATGTGAAAAATGCTCACGCTTCCTCTTTTCTCTGGGTCTTATAGCTGCTCAGACATCACATCCCTCTTCACTCCTATTCTTTTAAACGCAGGTTCCCAACCAGGGTTCTCATCACCATAATAGATCGAAAGTTTAACATAAATCAATAGGTTTTTACATACGCTGAGTAACAATCCCTCAATCAACTATTCCGGAATTGGCAGTGTTTTGTTTTAATGTAGGCCTATATAATGATACATATTTTAGATATCCATACTGTCATATCTTCTAGGGTTATTACCCTTCAGTGTTCATTGTTTCTGGCCTAGCAGCATGGGCCACATGTCCAACTACACTGAACAACATTATAAATGCAACACTTTCATGAGCTGAACTCAAAGATCTAAGACTTTATCTATGCACACAAATGTGAGCACTTCTCCTTTGCTAAAAATAAAAGTGCTGCTTTTATAATTTTGTGCAGTGTGTAATAATGTATGATACAATATACTGTGCTCTTACATCTGTAAATTTGTTCCTTTCAATCTAAACTGTGCGTTTAAGCTTCACAAATATAACTGCCTGGAGTTGGAACCTTTAATGAGAGGTTCTCTTAACGTTTTTTTATAATAACTTTTATATCCTCTTCAGGTAACCTTCCTAGAGCCTGTCTTGTGTTCTTTCAAGAATAACCTTCTGGGAACCTTAAGGGAACATTCCTCAGAGTTTTTTTTTTTTCTCAATATGTCATAACAATAACCTTCTCAGAAGCCAAACCTTAAAGGTGGTTGAGACCAGTTGCATGGTTGCTATTATTATTAACAGTAACAAAACTGGCCATATCTACAAATATTGTTTAATATCTCTGTTTATGGACACACCATGCTATTTGTCTCCCACCTGCTTCAGTTTTGTTCATTTTACACAAACAGCATTAAGGGGTGTAGCCTATATTTTTCCTAGGCTGTATTTATAAGTATATAAATGTGTCTGTTAACAATCCAATATTATTTAAATATATAGGTTTACCTTATATTCAAAACATTTATGCAAAAATTCCCCATTGATCATGTAGATTGTATACAAAGTAAGCCCATAACAATATTCAATGGATTAGTTTTATTAGCATAACATAAATTACCATTAATAAACATCTATAGTTGTATTGGTAACATTAGCTAATTGGATAAGAAACTCATTTTTGTAGGGCAGACTTGCTGTGTGACGTGGCACGGGGGGCGGAAGAGCTTGTTTGTGTTTTGGTTCTAGGGGAAGTTGCGAGAAGAAAGAAAGGAGGAGACGTGACGGGATTATTTTTTTGGTTCCCCAACACCACCCCACCACAGTACCCCGGGTTCCGTGTGTAAATACTACAGCAGTGGTATTTGAAGTTCAAAACATCGTCTACATCTCAGGTAATGCATTTGACATGAATCGACAAGTGGTGTGGTTTCCAGCTGGCTGACAGGCTTACGCTCATCGGGGTCTACGTTAGCTAGCGCTGTCGCTAGCTGCCTCTAGCTAATGTCGGTAATGTTTGATAGCTAAGGGAATGCAGAAATACAGGCCTTTGTCACATTTTACCATGTCCAGCTGTTGCTCTTCTGTATTGACGTTAGAAATTGGCTAGGAATGTGTGGTATAGCAAGCTGAATGAGTGTTGACTTTGTGATTTCTAGCTAACGTTAGCTAACAGATAAATTGATGCAATCCGGTCTAATAGTGCTAGCAAGCGAACGTACGTGTTTGTTAACTCAGGGTTTGGCTAACGTTAACGTTAATAACTTGGTCCAACCACCATAGCATTTCAGTTTGATCTTGTGTCGAAATACAACGACTAGCTTGTTAACCCATCGCTTGTTTTGCGTAGCTAGCTAGCTAGCTAGCTTAGGTAACGTTAGCTTAGCCTGTCATTTTATGTTTATTTCAAAAAGTGGTTGGGAGATACCGGTGGCCAGCTATGGTTGCTAACAGCAAGTAACTAGCTTGAAAAAAAAATTGTACCCCTATTACATCAAAACTGATACATGACTACAGCTAAGCAACTGTGTTTACAGTCAACTAACGACAGTCAAATTCAAATATGTTGTGAGCATTGCAGTGCGCAGCGTTTGTTGACAGTTCCTGTCGTGAGACTGAGTAAACGCAGTTACTGTTTTTAGGGAGTAGTTTCTTATGCGTGCGTATTTTCTTTTTGCTTGCCTGCTATTTCTTGTCAAATGTTCTTGGTTAAATAAGCATACATGTCTGACCTAGCTAGGTACATCGGGAACGACCTCACTAGTCACTTTCATGGGCTTTGGGTTCCATAGCTTTTTATTCAAGAGGATTATTATTGGTATTGCAACATAAGTCAAAGTTTTACACACACACAGAGGCTTAGGCTAAACTGTGGACTCAATATTCACCATAGAAGCCAGGATCACCTCAAAGAACATAATGAGCAAACATGTTGCTAATATGCTTAACAAAGATTTATTTTTTTTTTTTACAGAACCATTATACGTTTTTGCATTATATAACATATGAGTATGATAAGGTATTTGTTAGTAAGCATAATATATATATCTCCTGGACAAGGGAGTTGGTGGGGTGCCCAGTGAAGTCATTATAAGCCGGGGAGATTCCACAGATAGACTTAGATTTAGCTTTATTAATCCTGCAAAGAAATTTACAGTTGTTAGAGCATCCGATACAGCATGAGAAGGCGAAAAGAAGAATACAAAACACAATGATAATAATGCACAGGACAAGACACAGTACATGTTGTCACATGAAGGGATTTTTTGAGGTGACCGGGGCAGGGAGGTGAAAGAACAAAAAGAAGGCGAGAAGTATATAAATGTGTCTGTTATATTATTATAACAGAGATTGAGATCATGCTCAGGACAAATTCCCCATGGAAGTCGGCCATATAGACTATGTTTCTCCTGACAACAGCCATCTGTTGCATACAAATTAGTCAGCAGTTCAGTCCTAAATAAGTTACTAAGCAATGCATGAATGCATGGCATTTATCTATACAGAAGTTCCTGCAGCTGTAAAACACCCAAATAATGTGGGTGCGTGGAACTCAACTGGTCCTTGACTAGGCTTTCTTTGCTTTATGTTGCTGTATGTGGTTGTGATGGGCTTTGCCGATCAAGTTCTATATTTCGAATTCCCTTTGGATATTACCCATTACTTAAAACCGCCACTAACTGCTTGCACAAAATGATTACTCTCAGTAGTAGGAATGCATGTTATATTGGCAATCAGATGAGCACCAGCCAATGGTGGTCATTGTTTTATACATCTGTATTGGTCCAATGAGCAACGTTTATTCTGAACAGAGTTCACCACATGTTTATTTCTTGTTGATACTTAGTAAACGTATTTGTTCTCTTGCTTCTTGCAGCAGAAGTCCCGATAGTGAGGTTTGGCAAACAGAGCACCGGGGGATCTGACTAGGTCATGGCCAATCGGGGAGGAGCTACGAGACCCAATGGACCCAATGCAGGGAACAAGATCTGTCAGTTTAAACTGGTGCTGTTGGGGGAGTCAGCGGTTGGAAAGTCCAGCTTAGTGCTCCGCTTCGTCAAGGGTCAGTTCCATGAATTCCAGGAGAGCACGATAGGAGGTGAGCTTCATATCAACAAACCTGGCTATTTTCCATGAGATACCAGTTGGTAATGCCCAATGACGTGAATTTAAGGGCAGGTGCCCTTTCTTACAGCCAATTGGGTGCTTTGTTACTGTCGGGACAGCACCATACAATAACATTTTCCAAGCTCTAGAATAAAAAGTATTTGGAGCAGTGTACCATTTTGTTGTACCATCAAGTAGCATGGAAATTGTGTTTGTCTCACATAATGAAAAAAAATGACATTGCTTTGTTTTCATATACTTATGACCTGCATTGTTTACATAGTTTTGTAAAAAAGTATTGTTTGATGTAAATATTGCTTATCCTTTGCCTTATTCTTCCATTTCAGCTGCATTTCTCACCCAGACAGTGTGTCTAGATGACACAACAGTAAAGTTTGAAATATGGGACACCGCAGGTCAGGAACGTTACCACAGTTTGGCACCAATGTATTACAGAGGAGCACAGGCCGCGATCGTGGTCTATGACATCACAAACGAGGCATGTTCACTCACCCCTGACTAAGTTCTTTATACAATTTTACTACATGTTACTCTCACTTAACATCCGGTTGATACTTACCATAATGATGTATTCAAAATAATGTCAGATTACTTCAGAAGTGTAAAACATGATATGAAAATGAAAAGTGTGGTTTTTGAAAGGAAATATCTGTTTCTGATCAAATGAAGGTACTGACAGATCACACAATTTTTTCCTATTTGTAGGAGTCCTTTGCAAGGGCAAAGAACTGGGTGAAGGAGCTGCAAAGACAAGCTAGTCCTAATATAGTCATTGCTTTGTCAGGCAACAAGGCTGACCTAGCCAGCAAGAGAGCTGTCGACTTCCAGGTCAGAGCAACCAACCAAACTGTGTCTGTGTCTTGGTTTTATATATAGATATCTCTGTTTTGTTTTGATGTTGTTATATTCAAAACATACACGACAAGTGATCAGTTCCATTATTCTGCCCTGCCAGGACTTGCAGTCTCAATACCACATCTAATTGTCATTCATAGTCCCTGACTCATGCATGTGTGAGGGCGTATGGAAAACTGATGGTGTTTACATTGTGTTGACAGGACGCCCAGTCCTATGCCGATGACAACAGCTTACTTTTTATGGAGACATCAGCCAAGACATCTATGAATGTGAATGAGATATTTATGGCTATTGGTGGGTAATTCTTGACACTTTATTCATCTATTTACAGACCGGTACCAGAGCCAAATGTATTATTCCTACTGGTATTTGATGTGATTTATATTTTATATTGCTTTTACTGTTGTTGAGTGTGGTTTGTTTTTTTTCCCTTCAGCAAAGAGATTGCCGAAGAGTGAGCCCCAGGCTGCAGGAGCCAATAGCGGGCGGAACCGGGGGGTTGACCTGACAGAAGCTGCCCAGCCTGCCAAGGCTTCGTGCTGCAGTAACTAACGTGAAAGAACGCCTTCCCACCCACCAACCTGTAGAGCAGTAACTGATGTGGCCGATGCCCTGAATGCCACCACAGTTACTAATGCAATGTGTTGTACTCTATCTCCAATTCTCTGATCTGCATTCAAGAAAAGATGTGCGCGCCCCCCCTTCTTTTTGCAGTAACAAAGTTAATGCCAATACACTGATCTCCCCACATGGCCCTGCCTCCTTTCCTCCATCATGGTTCTGCTGCTACCTGGTTAAGCCTCCTAACCATTCTTTCCTACTTTCTGCTATCCAGCTTGTTACATCTATCATTTATTATGGATAGATTAACGAGCAGATATTAGGGACATTAGCGCACCCTGCCTTCCATCATCTTGCTTCCAAAGTGTAGATATGAGTTTAATTTAGAGGAAGTGGTTACTTCCCTTTTTGTGGGATAGCTTAGGACTCTACTACTTCATTTCTTATACCCGTCTTCTGTTTTTGTTTATATATTTTCTTTTTATATAATTTTGTTACGTATGGTTTTCTACAATTTTGTCAAAATTTCAGATGCACAAACCTTTATACTTACCTACATAGACAAATAAATTTGTCTGCAGTAGCACAGGAAAAGGAAGACTATCAGAGAGGAGTTTATGCTTGTCAATCTGAGAAAGAGGAAAGGAAGGCCGAGAGAGACCCCAAAAGAGAGGTGTGGCTTTTAGGACCTCTAAGCTCTACACTTTTCTCTTGCCACTTGGGCCCTTTTATCTTAAAATGTAAAACTATTTGTGGACTGTAGTCCTTTAGGATTCTGTCACTCTCTCTAATTCCCTCTGCCTGCCCTCACCATCCATGTCCTTACCCCCACTAAACCCAAAGTAGCACTAGTGTACATTCTCAAAGGCTCCATTCTGGGGCCCTGCCTGCTTCTAGCTGTCCCTAGTGGCATTGTGCAATGTTTCACAGTATTTACTCTGTGACTTGAGTCTCTGCAAGGACCAATGCAGCACAGCATAAACAAATATGTTCCACCCGGCTTTCTCCAAACAAGGCGTAGGGGTCTCTGAGGTACACATCATCAGTGTCACCACCTTCTCATCTCCTGATGAAGTGTCCTTGCATAAATGGTTTGTTAATCATCCCTTTGTGGTTATACTTGGGTCTCGTGGTTATCTGTCTTGATGATTTAGTTACCACCTTGTCCCTTGTGGTAATGTTACTGGACCACTGCTGGGTTCGCCCCCTGGTAAAAAAGCGGAGGTGATGGTAGTGAGTTGGGAGTTACAATATGTAAGGCTGCTTCAAAATCATCTTTGAATCATAATTGTCATCTTCTTTTGTTTAGGAAGTGCTTTTGACACAGTTGTGTGTCAGTGAGTACAAACTTGGCCTGGGCTCGCTGGTGAAAGATTTCATACATAGACTCACTCACACTTGGGTGTGCGTGTGTGTTTGAATTTTTTTGCACATGAACACACATTACATTGACTTTGTCAGACCTAAACATAATTGTACATACGCACGCTCACCTGCAGTCTGTTACACCTCTCCCTCACTTCTTAGTGAGCGCACACATTTTTTCCCTGTCCCACTCCCCCAATATACATTGTTACACATAGCAACACATGCGCGCGCGTGCACACACACACACACACACACACACACACGTACAAACACACAAACACACAGTACTTCAATAACTCTTTACAGGTCTTACTCATGCCTTGCACTAATGATGCCCATGAATATATATTGTCATAATTACAGCCAGTGTGATATAAATATATATATATATATATATATAAATATATAAATAATATACTGTAAATAGGGTGTTGCAGTGTAGTCTACCTTTTTCGATTTACCAGTGACAGGACTAATGCTTGCTAGGAAGTTGTCTAGATAATCTTAAAAAAAAAAAAAAACTGTACAGTTAGCAGAAAAAACAGCTACAAACTGGGTTTGGAGTTTTGTTGCTGTTCCTTTTTCACACAAATGGTTAAATTATAATCAGTGAAGGTCTTTATAAATGTATGTAGTGTTATTAACAAAAAATGAAATGGAATCTATTTAGTCATCTGTCTTGTACCTTTTTTCTCAAAAGAAAAAAAGAATTTCAAACATTTTGGTTTCTATTTTTTAACATGATCTTTTTCTTGCATTTTACTAATTCTTTTCTAGTGGTATCAGGCTCATGCCCAGTACCCCTTCCTGTAGGTAGACCAAAACTTCCAGAAATACTGGTTGTAAAAGCTCCAGAAGAGTCAGACTCAATAGAAGACAGTTTACAGTAACAACTGTTTGCCCCTCCATTAACATCTCAGTAACCTTGTGACGATATTGTAGGAACAGTGTAACAACTATCCGCTGGCACGATGGTGATTCATGAATAAATGAATTAACACTTAAGGATGTAAATTGTATGTTTGTTTTTGTTGGCGTGAAAACTTAATTTCAGCTGAAAACATTTAAATGCAAGCCTTTTACAATACTGTTATGTAATGACCAAATAAATACTGAAAAAAATGTGGTGTGAGTGTGCGCGCATGCGTGCGTTTTATTATAGTTTATGACTTATGTTGTACTCTACTCCCCCTTCTTCTCAACTTCACATTGAATTGATAAAAAAGCTTTTATTCTTTGGTCATCTCTGATCTTTAACCTATTCTGAAATAATAATCTGAATCTGATTAGATATCATGTTTTCTTTCCTTCGGTTGTTTTAACAAAGCGTTCTTCTATAAACAAATGTATAGTTGGGTTTTCACTTACAATTTTTAATTCAACTTATTCCTTTATTTTGCATGCAATTACCACGATTCATAAGTCGCTGTGTGCTCCGATATGCCTCAGAAACGTTCTCATTATTATCATAGTTATCATTACATTTGACCTTGAAATTTTGCTACAGATGGTTGCATTTTGCGACCTCCTCTGAATTGTAGTGGATTCGGCCTATCCCATTTCTGTCCCCTAGCGGAGGAAAATGGGCCTACAATGAGAAATTGAAAATAAGGATGAGCGCCATGTCTGGTCATCCGCTTGTGGAATAGAGCGGACGGCAGAGCGAATATTTCCCGGGCCGGCGGTCCCGTCGGGGTTCCGTGTGAATCATGGCCGACAGCGCTGGGATTCAGCAAGGTTCGCCGGCCATCGGTGCATCGGGCCTGGTTCCGGCCGCTCCTGGGGCCGGGGGCACGGAGGGCTCCGGCGCCGCTGGAGGATCCGCACGTATCGCCGTGAAGAAGGCGCAACTCCGCTCTTCACCTCGGCCGAAGAAACTGGAAAAACTCGGAGTGTATTCATCCTGCAAAGTATGCAGATGGCTGACTTTTTAAGCACAGCGGTTAAAGGGGTTTATTCTTAATGAATCGTTTTTCCTGGGCTTCGTTGCAATAGTTTACAAAATGCAAGCGCAGCAAAGGAAGCCATTGCCGCACTTCATTTTTTTTCATTTTGCATGCACGAAGCAAATATTGAAAGAACTATGTTAATAATCTAGTTCATTCCCGCGTTATTGTTGCAGGACTTTTAAGTAGGGGCATTACAGCTGCAAGCTGTCCACTTTATGTACAATGTTAATGTTTCTATCTGTGTGGGGGGTCGGTGAACGTAAACATTGGCTTGGCGCTGGTACTTGGGAGTAGCTGGCTGGCTGCACAAGGGCTGCATCACAGTGTGTGTACGCTCGTGCGCGGTCCACAGGCTTTCCAGAGGACATTATACAGTGTTTCCGTGCCGTCTGTCAACGCACGGTGTTAAATTGAGTGGATTTTATTGGTTTTATGCAGTATATCATCAGCAGAGAAGGACAGGGTCTTTGTTTTGACAGGGTGACAGCTGCTGGAGGGGCGGAGTTTGTTGTTGTTTCAAGGCGCATGCTCAGTGCCGCAGCTCCAGCTGACGCTGACAGGCCTCTTCACCGCACCTCCTGAAACAGTACACATTCAGTCATAACAAACCTCCATTAACATGAGCGGCATTGTCACGTTTTAAAATGCATGTATGCTGCTACGGCCAATTTACTCCATATTAAAATATCACAACAATACTAGGAAAATGGTTAGTGCCCATGCTGTTTACTTTTAAACACGGCTAAATAGCAGATGTAGTATGCAAATGACTGATAACTCCACCTGTCAGTCATGAAGCACCATAACAAACAACAAATTATTTCATAAAGCAATTCATGTATGCTTGTTTCCTTAAAATATCACTAAAACCTGCATCAGTTTAAAGCTCACTATAACAGCTGAGTATAAATCATTATGTTACACAGATTAGGGTGGTTAATTTGATATAAGGTGCTCATCTGTATTCCTGCTTGCACTCATTTGAATTGTGTTTTTCCTAGGCTGAGGGAGCCTGTAAATGTAATGGCTGGAAAAGTCAGAACCCCCCTCCTACACCCCCACGAACTGACCAGCAGTCCAGCACAGTTAACCTGCAGGAGCCTTGTCGGAGCTGCTCTCACACCTTGGGTATGTCAGCAAGTGTACTCTGTTGTTCTTACAGACTGTTGTTATTACCCACTACACACATGCTCAGGTCCTTTTGGAGCTCTGAGGGTTTGGGGAGGGGTTCAGTGCCTTGCTTAAGAGCACCTTGGCAGTGCCCAGGAGGTGAACTGGCATCTCTTCAGCTACCAGTCCACACTCTGTACTTCGGTCCGTACAGGGACATAAATCAGCGACCCTCCGGTTCCCTAACCAACACCCTACAGACTGAGCTTCTGCCACCTTAGTCTTGCTTTGGCAGACCTTCTTCCGCATGCAGCAGAGGAGGAGGAGGAGGAGGAGGAGGAGGAGGAGGAGGAGGGTCTGGCTAGTCTACACAGCATTATGAAATGGGAGAAAAAACATGCTCTGGTTTATTGGCATTTCTTCAAAGCAATCACAATCATCACTAAGCTCGACACGGAGCCACCGCAAAATAGCCTCGGGAAGGAACTTGTTTTGGTGGAACGTGTACGTGCAAAAGTTGTTTTAGTCACGCAAGAGAAAACTCAAATTTCCTGCGACACTGAAGCAATCTCTGAAGTGGAACGTCGTGGATATAGACTACTGCCACCCCAAATATATTATAGATAGATCGACCATTTTAAGGATTATTCTTGTCTTCCTAGGTGATCATGTGACCCATCTAGAAAATGTTTCAGAGGAGGAAATGAACAGACTCCTTGGTATTGTCCTGGATGTGGAGTATCTCTACACATGTGTTCATAAAGAGGAGGATGCTGACACTAAACAGGTCTACTTTTCCCTCTTCAAAGTAAGCCTCCACTTTTACGATCAAAATACACGAACGTGATTTACAACTGTCATTGTGTACAAGTGAACATTCCCCTTTTGTCTGCCTTTTTTTCAGTTGTTGAGGAAATCCATCCTACAGATGGGTAAACCGACGTTAGAAGCACAGGAAAGTCCCCCGTTTGAAAAACCCAGCATCGAGCAGGTAATCAACTGCAATACAAAAGCAACACTATTCAACACAGTTTCAGGATTTCCACATTCCCATTTATTTATGTTCTCTTTTCTAAATAGGGGGTGAACAATTTTGTCCAGTACAAATTCAGCCACCTGCCGTCTAAGGAACGTCAAACCATCATGGAGTTGGCCAAGATGTTTCTCAACCAGATCAACTACTGGCAGCTGGAGACGCCCTCCCAGAGACGCCAGAGGGTTCCCAATGATGATGCGGCTGGATACAAAGCCAACTATACCAGGTAGCAGCACTACCAGATGTCCTGCCAGATATCCTGTTAACATGCATCACAATCTGTTTACTGTCATAGTTATTTCTGTGGTGTGCTCATTATAGATGGCTCTGCTACTGCAATGTGCCTCAGTTCTGCGACAGTCTACCCCGGTACGAGACCACTCAGATCTTCGGCCGCACACTGTTGCGTTCGGTGTTCACTGTGATGAGAAAACAACTGCTGGAGCAGGCCAGACAGGAAAAAGACAAGCTGCCACCTGAGAAACGCACACTCATTCTCACACACTTTCCCAAGTAAGAGATCACACACAAATTACTACACCAGAAACTTTTATTATGTATTCAGACCAAACATATAATTAACCACACAACAGAGACACTCGTGCCAGCACATTTTCAATATCAAACCATACAGTAACCACATATGCCTGCTTGACAACCTTTTTTAAGATTTGTTTTGGGGAAGTTTCAGCCTTTATTTTGATAGGATAGCAGAAGACATGAAAAGGGAGAGATAGGGGGGAATGGCCTGAAGCAAATGGCCGCAGGTTGGAGTCGAACTTGGGCCTGCTGCGTCGAGGAATAAACCTCTATATATGGGTGCCCACTCTACCAACGAACCTATCCGTTTGTCCACGACCTTTTTTTACGTTAAAGTTTCAAATGGTGGTCGTTTTGTTTTCCTTGGCTCAGGTTCCTTTCTATGCTGGAGGAGGAGGTGTACAGCCATAGTTCTCCAATCTGGAGCCAAGACTTCTTGGCAGGAGCCCCAGCAGGGCAGATACCTATTCATACAGGTAACACACCCTCACAGTCATAACAGGTCACACACCCTCACAGACACACCCTTCGAGCTGGCTTCAGACAGAAAGTTCTTTAAGAATATGATAATAAAAACATGTTGTCACAGTGTCACTGATGTCTTCTCTGTTGTTCTGTAGTTATCAGTGCGCCCCCTGTGGCCAGGCCGCTGTACTACAGCACTAGTCCTGTGTCAGTGGACCCATCCACCTGTGGCAGTGTCAGTCCTGCCAGGAAAACTGCTTCTGTACTGGAACCAAATCCAGGTATTACAGTTAAACCGGTAACTACCCATGAGGTTACAATGATTCCACATTACATCTCCCAGTAAACAGTGAGCACTAAGGGAAAGTTACCCTTGTGTTCTACATTTAAACCATGTCTGTGTTATTGTGGCGTTAGCACCTGAGCCTTACATAGATTCAGCGTCTCCATCAGTTGCTTTAAAGAAATGTTTTTTTTAAATGAAACGTCGGTACAGCTAACATATTTACTCAAATTTGAATGTTAGCCTTAAAGCTCTATCTAGAAATAGATTTAACCCCTACTACCCCTAGAACTGCTACTAACATAATGAAAATATGTCAGTTTTCCCATCATGCATAGGCAACAATTGGAAATGAACTTATAGTAAATGCTGGGTAATTTCTTGTTTAGATTCGGATGTAAGGAGAAATACACGATAACACTTTATTTATCCGGAGGCAAACTGCTGTGCAGCAGTTGCAATACAAAGTGGGAAGAGTGCAGATATTAGGAGTGCAGATATAAAAGATAACAGTACCTTCCTCTGTATCCATACATTATCACAGCTGGAGAAAAGCGTAAACCTTCAGAACCTCTCCCCCACGAGGAAAACAAGAGACCCCGGGTGGTGGGCGACATCCCCATGGAGCTCATCAATGAAGTCATGGCAACCATCACCGACCCTGCCGCCATTCCAGAGGTAACCCGTTCCCTTTGGCTTACACTTAGAGCTGGGTATTGACACTTTTATTTTGTATGCCCAAAGTATAGTTTGTAAAAGTCATATCAAGTTTATAGAGAAGATAATGTTCTTCATTTTGCAAGAAATTAGAAATAATAAAAAAACATAAAACATAATCATATGTTTGACTACACTTACTCCTGTCAATGATCTACTTGTCCGAGATCCAAGGTGATTTCAGTAATAGTGACGTGCAGTAGTAAGCAGTGGTGGGTAGTAATGTGTTCACACTTTATGATGACAGGGTCTATCAAGAACACTGATGAGGACAGGGATGGTAGGAACAAAGGTGATCGATGTCATTTTAAAACTTCCTTCCTGTGCAGACCAGTCTGCTGTCAGCTCACTCCGCACGCGACGAAGCTGCCCGTCTAGAGGAGCGCAGGGGGGTGATTGAATTCCACGTCATCGGTAACTCCCTAAACCAGAAGCCTAATAAGAGAATCTTGATGTGGCTCGTCGGCCTCCAGAATGTTTTCTCTCACCAGCTGCCCCGCATGCCTAAGGAGTACATCACGCGGCTGGTCTTTGATCCGTGAGTGCGACCGTACTTTATCATCACTCAACACGAGATGTAGCAGACGCACATTCTGACTAAGATTCGTTTCTTTTTTTTTGACAGGAAGCACAAAACCCTGTCACTAATCAAAGATGGCCGTGTGATCGGAGGGATCTGCTTTCGGATGTTTCCGTCGCAGGGCTTTACGGAAATCGTCTTTTGTGCCGTCACCTCTAATGAACAGGTCAAGGTAATAGCACTTCCTGTTTGACAGCTTGGTGAAATCATGCTATCTGATTGATCAGTTTTGACCGTTGCCTTTTGGTGTGGCTTTAGGGTTATGGGACTCATTTAATGAACCACCTGAAGGAATATCACATAAAGCATGAAATCCTCAACTTCCTTACCTACGCTGATGAGTATGCCATCGGCTACTTCAAGAAACAGGTAACATGTTACGTCCATTAACGTGCATGGTACATGCTTATAATTCTATGGTTCCTTTACACGATGCAATATTCCCTCACTGCCCCTTCTCTCCTGAACCTCTTCAGCGTGTATACATACAACTTTTTACGTGATCTGCTAAAACAGAAGAACCATTTAATTTAATTTCAGTTGTTTCCAGAGGTATTCACCTTGTTTTAATATTATGTATTGAACTTTATTTTGATACTTCTGCTATCTATCTCATTTTACACTACTAACCAACATTTCTACAGTAAGTAAGTACAATTACTGCCACTTGGCAGCATTTGTACTGCTTTCACTTACTATTACTTTTTTTGGTGTTAAGGTGGAATAATGAAAATAAATAAGTAATTACATGTGTGTTGTTTTTTAGTGGGCTCATTTTTGTAGTGGTATACAGCTGCAAGAAAACAAAAATCTCCTCCCTTTCAGGGTTTCTCGAAAGACATCAAGGTTCCCATGGCCAAATATCTGGGCTACATCAAGGACTATGAAGGAGCCACACTAATGGGCTGTGAACTCAACCCAAGCATTCCCTACACAGAGTTCTCTGTCATTATCAAGAAGCAGAAGGAGGTGTGTGTGTTCTTTTTTTTTAAGTTTAAATGCCTCCTTTTCTGTTTTTGTGCACTCACTATTTTTAAAATCACATTTGTCTCCCTCAGATCATCAAGAAGCTGATAGAGAGGAAGCAGGCTCAGATCAGAAAAGTCTATCCGGGGCTTTCCTGTTTCAAGGAAGGAGTTCGGCATATTCCAATCGAGAGCATTCCGGGCATACGTAGGTTACTTACAGTATTGACATTACAGTATGCAGTATATCTTTCTCTTACATTATTTGTAGTTAACTTTTATGGGTGTATTTTGCATGATATATGAGGTAAATTTTAGTTTATTTATATCAACAGGTGAAACTGGCTGGAAGCCTGTAGGCAAAGGGTAAGTGTGACTCTACTGTACAAGATTTGGATTTATCAGAATGCTTTTTCTATTGCTACACACAATGACTTGGCATATGTCAAACTTCATGTTGTTATCTGTCACTTACTGTTACTTCTAGTAAGGAATTGAAGGACCCAGATCAGCTGTACAGCACTCTGAAGACCATCCTCCAGCATGTGAAGGTGAGAGACAGACACACATACACATGCAGTGTTCCTCTAACACAGGAGTATTCAGCGTTTTTAACCTATGGACCCCTTAACTGAGAGAGACAGATCAGGGACCCCCTACTACATATATTAAATAAAATAAACTTGCATATTAATCTGGGCCTGCAAAAACATGTGGGCATCCTAAAGCCTTTTACATACCATTTTTAGTATTTAGAAAACTAAGCCAAGAATATGTTGGATTCATGTCAAGACATTTTAATCTTTGACAAAACTTTCAAAACAATAAAAAGGATTTTTATACCATAATTTGGCAGCCCCCCTGCAGTAACTTTGAAGACCCCTTAAGGGTCCCAGACCCGCTGTTGAAGATCTCTGCTCTAATAAATACACAAACTTCATTCTTACCAGACTGTTTTTTATGTCTCAGAGTCATCCAAACGGCTGGCCTTTCATGGAGCCAGTGAAGAAAACAGAGGCTCCTGGGTACTACCAAGTCATTCGCTTCCCTATGGGTATGTATACTGTATCTGAACAAGGGAGCAGAGGATTTAATAGGCAGATCTTATTATTTACATTAATGAATGATTAAAAAAATACTAATGAGGCAGTGCAGAAGAGGTTCAAGGACACATGCTGGGTTTGAGACTTTTTTCTGGCTGTCGGTCTCCATAAGAGGAATTACTAACCCTTTCTAAAGTATTTGTGTTCCATGCTCCAATTTGTCAGTCCATTCAAAAATTGTTTGCACTTGTATTTTGAATTTTAAGATTTAGCAGCCACAGTGCATCACATTTAGCACATTCCAGTTGCGCTTACTCATAGTTGCTACCCAAGTGCCAGTCGTATCAGAGAGGAGCTCTGGGTTTGGTAGCATACATATTCAACCAAAAGTCCAAAATTCAAAAGCAGTGTAAAATATAGACTTCACGTTTTTTCTCCTCACAGACCTTAAGACAATGACCGAGCGCCTGAAGAGCAGGTACTACATAACACGCAAGTTGTTCATGGCCGACATGCAGCGCATCTTCACCAACTGTCGGGAATACAACCCTCCAGAGAGCGAGTACTACAAGTGTGCCAACCTACTGGAGAAATTCTTCTACACTAAGATCAAAGAAGCAGGCCTCATCGAGAAGTAAAAGAGAGGAAGAAGAAGTTTCTCAACACCTTAACAAAAGATGAGACTCGCACTATAAATGGTTAGGTTATGGGTAATGCAGAAGACAATGGAGAAGTTAAGAATAGGACTACTGATACTGGAGCAATTAGGTTTCAGAAACCCATATCTTAAAAGGTGGAAACGGGTCTCACATCAGCACTCTTTTTATGTTTGATGCATGCCGGCCCAGATCCTGCATCAGCAGCTTAAACTGATATAAACACTGAAAGGTAGGCCACAAGGGAAGGCATCTTTGAAGGCCTGTGAGACTGTTGCTAACATCAAGCAAATGAAGCAATGTTTCGTCATATTTCATCACATATCCCAAAGTCCCATGGAAAAACAGGACAATGGAAGGTGTATTAGTCATACTTATTAAATAGGGCTGAAAACTTACATTATTATTTGTGTATTAGACGTTGTAAGGCGACACAGAATGACTGAGCTGATTGGAGATTCACCATACACCTTACTTTGTCTCTCTTCCTCGCTACTCTCTTTTCCTTTCATACTTTCATCCCCTGCCTTTTGTTAATGTCTGCCTAATTCCTCTCAGTTGACTCAGGTAGAGTTGTCAGGAGCAGTAACCACATCTACATTGTTTTAAGTCATTACACAAGTGCTACCTGTGAGGAATGTGACTGAGAGTTCAGGTTTTCCTGTCTATATTACTTTATTCCTGTGAGCAAAGTTTGTCTATGATGAGTTCATCCTGCCAAAAGAGGAATACGTACTTTAAATTTGTACAGATTTGAATTATTTTAAAGCACTTACTTCCACTGTATATTTTAAATGTGTATATAACATATATTTTCTGTTTCAGAACAAAAAAGAATCTCTTTTTCCCTATTAGCCGCATAGGGCAGTTTGACTATCGAAATGCACTTTTATTTTTCCAAGTATTAGTTAATAACAGCATCTTCTTTTCTTCTGAATTTGTTTTAGGTATAAATTATCGCTGTTGACTAAGGACTAATTCAATTATCTAAAGTGTATTCTTATTTATGTTCTGTAATTTAAAAGAAGTATGCTTAAGACAAAGTCTTAATTTATTCTTTTCTTTTTGTCCTGCAGATGGAGATTGATAACTTTATACTTTGGAGATAAATGAAAAGATCGTGCAATACTATGTAGTTTTGCTGTTTTGTAAAAAGGTGTTTGTACTTTTCAAACTTTAGGAGAAAAATACATTTTGTAACATGTCTGGAAAAATGTTTCATGCTCTTTGTACAACTGGTTTTAATTACATAGTATTAGCCTATTTTATAGACTGAATAAAACAGAAGTGAGGCTAACTTAGTGTCTGTAGTTTTTTACCTCAAGGGTGTCAAAGATTTTCCTAGCCCTTACACGATGCATTGTTTTCATTTGCAAACATGCTATGACACAGCTAAAGGGTAGAAACTGTAATAGTACAGTATGCCATCAAAAAGGTCATACAAAAGTCATAGTATAGTGTGTCATAAAAAGTAACAGTATAATAGTCATTGTGTAAAATACTTTTTTTTAATGTATTTTTTTATTTTATTTTTTAAATTAAAAAGTCGTATAATATGCTATAAACATGTCATAATAGGTGCCCATATGGCTCAGTTGGTAGAGCAGGAGCCCAAATTTAGAGGTTTAATCCTCGACGCAGCTGGCCCGGGTTTGACTCCGACCTGCGGCCCTTTGCTGCACGTCATTCCCCCCTCTCTCTTCCCTTTCATGTTTTCAGCTGTCCTATAAAAACAAAGAAAATTTTATAATAATAAAGTCATAATAAAGTAGGTCATATAAAAAAATGAAAAAGTATTAACATGGTGTATGTCATAGTATATATGTATAAAAAAGCCAACGTATAGTTTGTTGAGAAAGCATTAGTAAAGTCATTTGTATAGTGTCGGATAAATTGATGAAAAAGCCTTAATACTGTGTCCAAAAAGCCATAGTATAGTAGGTCAAAAAAGTGATTAAAAACGTCATCGTATAGTATGTTGAAAAAAGGGATGTAAAAAAAGCAGTACAGTATAGTATGTCGAATAAGCCATAGTATAGTATTTTTTTTTAAAGTGATAAAAAAGCCATAGTACAGTATGTTGAAAAAAAAGGGATGATAAGCCATAGTATAGAATGTAAAAAAAAATCCTAAAAAGCCATAATATATAATATGTCGATAAAGGTGAAGAAAGCCATAATATTGCATGTCAAAAGAGCCATAGAATCGTACGTCAAAAAATGCATAAAAAGCCATAGTATTGTACGTCGAAATCGCCATAGTACAGTTCATTAAAAAAAGTAATAAAAAAAGCTATAATATGTTAAATTTTTTTTTATAAAAAGCCATAGTATACTATGTGGAAAAACATGATTAAAAGCCATTGTGTAGTATGTAAGTCATAGAAAGGTATATTTAAAAAAAAAAAAGATAAAAAGCCGTAGTATAGTACAGTATGTCAAAAAAGTGACGAAAAGCCTTTGTATAGTATGTCAAAAAAAATGCATAAAAAGCCATAGTAAAGTATGTCAAAAAATAATCCTAAAAAGCCACAATATTGTATGTCAAAAACCGTGATAAAAAGCCATAGAATGGTATATCAAAAAACAAAAGAATGATGAAAAAGCCTTGGTATAGTATGTCAAAAAAGCCATGGTATGCTGTTAAAAAATATTGATAAAAAAGCAATAGTGTAGTATGTCGGAAAAATGTGATGAAAAAGCCATAGTATATTGTTTTTTTAAAAGTGATAAAAAAGCTATAGTAACTTATGTTGAAAAAAAGTGATGAAAAGTCATAGTGTAATATGTCAATTGTTTTATTTTTTAAAGCCATACTATAGTATGTCGAAAAATGTGATATAAAGCCACAGTATAGTATGCCAATAAAAAAATCATAAAAAGCCATAATATATAGTATGTTGAAAAATGTGATAAAAAGTAATAGTATTGTATGTCGATAAACTTGTTAAAAAGCCATACTATTGTACATCAATAAATGCATAAAAAGCTATAGTATAGTATGTTGAATAATGTATAAAAAAGTCACAGTATAGTATGTCGACAAAAGTGATATAAAAAAGCCTTAGTATAGTAAGTCGAAAAAGCCATAGTATAGTATGTAAAAAAACAAAATCATAAAAAGCCACAACATTGTATGTCAAAAAACGTGATAAAAAGCCATAGATGGTATGTATAAAAAACTAAATGATGAAAAAGCCTTAATATATTATGTCAAAAAAGCCATACTATAGTATTGAAAAAAAATGATGAAAAAGCCACAGTATAGTATGTCGACAAAAGTGATATAAAAAAGCCTT
Organism: Etheostoma cragini; assembly: GCF_013103735.1. NCBI lineage: Eukaryota > Metazoa > Chordata > Actinopteri > Perciformes > Percidae > Etheostoma > Etheostoma cragini. Next base: position 12,834,551 of record NC_048420.1, on the reverse strand, counting down.
AGTATAGTACGTCGAAAAAGGTGAAGAAAGCCATAGTATTGCATGTAAAAAAAAACATAGTATAGTATGTTGAAAAACGTGATAAAAAGCTATAGTATAGTATGTCAAAAAACGTGATAAAAAGCTATAGTATAGTATGTCAAAAAACGTGATAAAAAGCCATAGTATAGCATGTCAAAAAAATGCATAAAGCGCCATAATATTGTGTGTCGAAAAACGTGATAAAAAGCCATAGAATGGTGTATATAAAAACAAAAAAATGATCAAAAAGCCATGGTGTAGTATGTCAAAAAAGCCATGGTATTCTAATTAAAAATAATGATAAAAAAGCGAAAAATGTGATGAAAAAGCCATAGTATAGTGTTTTTTTTAAAAGTGATAAAAAAACTATAGTAAAGTATGTTGAAAAAAAATGATGAAAAGCCATAGTATAATATGTCAAAAAAAATTTTTTCCAAGCCATACTATAGTATGTTGAAAAATGTGATAAAAAGCCACAGTATAGTATACCAACAAAAAAAATCATAAAAAGCAATAATATATAGTATGTTGAAAAATGTCATAAACGGTAATAGTATTGTATGTCGATAAACTTAAAACTTAAAAAGCCATACTATTTTACGTCAAAAAATGCTTAAAAAGCCATAGTATTGTATGTCAAATAATGTATAAAAAAACAAACATAGTATAGTATGTCGGAAA
>NC_048420.1:12823249-12833749 GCF_013103735.1 Etheostoma cragini | reverse complement strand
GAAAATGCCATAATATATTATTTTTTTAAAAAGTGATGAAAAAGCCGTAGTATAGTATTCAAAAATAATGATAAAAAAAGTGATAGTGTAGTATGTTGAAAAAAAGTGATGAAAAGCCATAGTATAGTAAGTGGAATGTTTTTGTTTTTTAAAAGCCATACTATAGTATGTTGAAAAATGTGATAAAAAAACATAGTAAAGTATGTCAAAAAAATGCATAAAAAGCCATAGTATAGTATGTCAAAAAAGCCATGGTATGCTATTAAAAAATAATGATAAAAAAGCAATAGTGTAGTATGTCGGAAAAAAGTGATGAAAAAGCCATAGTATAGTATGTCAAAAATGCCATAATATATTATTTTAAAAACAAAACTGATGAAAAAGCCATATTATAGTATTCAAAAATAATTATAAAAAAGTCATAGTATAGTATGTTGAAAAAAAGTGATGGAAAGCCATAGTATAGTATGTCGAAAAAAAATCATAAAAAGCCAGAAAAAAGGGATGTAAAAAAAGCAGTACAGTATAGTATGTTGAATAAGCCATAGTATAGTATTTTTTTTAAAGTGATAAAAAAGCCATAGTACAGTATGTTGAAAAAAAAGTGATGAAAAGCCATAGTATAGAATTTAAAAAAAAATCCTAAAAAGCCATAATATATAGTATGTCGATAAAAGTGAAGAAAGCCATAATATTGCATGTCAAAAAAGCCATAGAATAGTATGTTGAAAAAATGCATAAAAAGCCATAGTATAGTATGTCAAAAAACGTAAAAAAAGACATAGAATGGTATATATAAAAAAATGATGAAAAAGCCATAGTATAGTATGTCAAAATTATTTCTTTTAAAAAGCCATGGTGTGTCAAAAAGGTAATAAAGAAAGCCGTATTACAGTATATTGAAAACAGTGGGGAAAAAACATATAGTATGTTGAAAAAATTGCCAAAAAAGCCATAGTGCTAAAAAAGTGATAAAAGAGCATAGTATAGAATTCTAAAAGTGATAAAAAACCATACTATAGCATGTAAAAATAGTGATAAAAAAGCAATAGTATAGTATGTCAAAAAAGTGATAAGAAGCCATAGTATGGCATGTTGAAAAAAAAATGCATAAAATGCCATAGTATAGTATGTCGAAAAAAGCGATAAAAAAGCATAGCATACATAGTATATCATAAATAATATTGTCATATTAAAAAATCATTGTACTGTATGTCACAAAGTCATAGTATGTATGTCATAGCCAGTGTATTTTGTCACATAAAAAGTCAAAGTATGTCATTTTAAGTCTAAGTATCATATGCCATATAAAAAGTCATAGTATAGTATGTCATATTTAAGTCATTGTAGTTTGTCATTAAGTAAGTATAGTACGTCATCAAAGTCACAGCATGTCATGCAAAAAGTATTTCATGAAAATTCATAGTAAAGCACGTCATGAAACGTCAAATGTCATATAAGGTCATAGCATAGTATGTCATATAGTCACAGTATAGTATGTCATAAAAAAGTCATAGTGGGCTTTGGTATGTCTTAAAAAGTCAATAGTATAGTATGGCATAAAATAATCACACCATGTCATAAAATTTGTCATTAGAAATTCCTGTCATGATATAGTTAGGTAGTAGGGACGTTCGCTTCAGTCGGTCAGTGAGAGTACAAACAGTTGTCCTTTTCAGGGAATGTCTAAAACAGGATTTCATTAATTACGCAGAATCCCACTACATGCCTACACGATGATTAAATAACACACTTTATCATTCCTCTTTGAACACATATACATATGTAAAACAAGCTACAAACGTTTATATATCTCAGAAAACATGTTAATTGCCCTGGTCACTATATTGATTTATCAACCTTTAATACTTTTTAAGACCCAGCAGAAACCTTGATTGCATTGTCACTCTGCCACAGCCATTAACCTAAATATACACTTGCAATAGAAAAAATTTAAAAATAGCATTTATTGTCACATCATACATACAAATTTATCAGATGACAATATTAGTACTAATTCAGGATCTCATACATAAATGAAGATAATGATACAGAGAATTGGAAAATCTGGCCATCTTGATAAAATGGCTATTAACACATATAGCTAGAGATAATGAGCGGGAATTCAAGAGAGAAGTCAGACAAATCACGTTCAAAACTGATCACAGCTGTTCAACACAAAGAAATACTTCCTTGACAGTAAAAAACTAAATTATCACTTTAAACTGACGATGCCAGCCAACACTCATCAAGGTAGCTTCCTTCAGCGACATCCAACAAATGACTCATTGTATTTCTCAAATGGAGGCTTGCTGCTAATGGAATTCCTTGATTTCTGCGCAGACCTCCGGCCAGACGTCTGTTTGAAAATAGGAGAGCGGAGGAACTGCAAGTCTGTGAATTTGTCTCCACGCCGAAGTTTCCTGTCCAGATGACAATGTAATTGTTAAGCGTTCATACATAAATGTGAACATATCTTAAACTATTTACAATAAGGGCAGCATCAATATGTGAACTTACGCGTTAAGCGTGGGTTCCGTGTAGTCTACCGCCATAGTGCAGCGCCGCTTGCGAGCAGGAACAGGGGTGGAGCATCGGGCATCAGAGGGCCGTAAGCCACCACAGGAGAACTTGCGATAGGCTGCGGGGGACAGATTGGTCACATCACACAGACTCAAGCCCTGCCCTGCTGCACCAAGCCTACCTGTAGAAACGTGAAAGAAGATGTGATCCAAAAGCGAGAAAAAGAAAACAAGAGTTGTGTGTGTTTTCATGTGCGTACACCAGTGAGCAGATAAAAGACAGAGTGCAAGGAAGCCAATGCGATGAGAAATGACAATGCAATGAAAATGTGATCTGGCCATGCCTCCCAAGTGCCTGCTTATGTTGTGATGAAGCGCTTGTCTTTAAGCAGTCAAACTGTGAGATTTTATTTAGACAATCAAGTTTGGGCAATGACAATTAAACGTACGTTTTTTGCCCGTCTTGACCCTCTGGGTTGTTTGCTGGGGTAGAAGAGGAGCTTCTCCGGAGGAATCCAAATTGGACAGGACGTTGTCTAATCTCATCATTTCCACTTTAACCAAAGGGCTGACAGGCAGCAAACAATCCTTCTCAATACCCCCTCTGTGATGCTCTGAAAAACAAGGGCAAAAAAATAAATACAAAATAAACACGTAACCCTCTTAAATCCACAAATTACCATCAGCAAAAACAGACATTTGAGCGTAAACATGAGCCTTGCAACTTTTACAACAATTCACCCTGACGTCATTGCTATGTCACAGAGAATATCAGACAGTGAAGTCATCAGGACACAAGAGGATAGCACCAAGCCAGATGTCTATAAAGTATCTATAGTTATTACATGGCTTGGTTGCATAAATGATTCCGTTATCCAAGCCTACTGCTGAGGCCAAGCAATTCATTTTATCACCTCAGGTCATATCATCTTTATAATAATGCTTTAGAAACCTTTTCCCAAACTATCAGCATCAGCATTTATAATGCCTGCTGGTGGGATAATTTGTCCACCAGAGGGCACACTACAACGCCCCTGTTAGCAACACACTTTTTTTTGTTATTGAGTTTTTGTTCAAAGGTTTTTAAGTTTCATATCTTATGTTAGTATCTTTATACATTTAGGACCTTTAGTACATTTGGATAGTCCTCTGTTCTGTTGTGACAATAAAACAAACTATTATATTTTTTCAGTGAGAACTCATAAATAAACTACAAATAGCTAATGTTAGGGAAATCTGTTTTGTTACGCATTTTTGGATTATTCATTTTTAAAATATATATCAGCCAATATATCGAAATATCAGATTCCTGAATAACCAAATATTTGTATTGGTATCGGCCTTAAAAATCTTTCATCTATCGGGCTCTATAATAGTTAATAATCTTGTAGCATTGAGAATTCATCCAGTGTTCAAGGAAGGACACTGCCTAATGGACAACGATTTTTAAAAGCAATGGACCAAGTTATTAACAAAAGGAAAACCTGTTGTTGTTTATTACCACTGCCTAAATACGCAGACATGATGCAGACACCCTATGAGCGCATATCAGAACTAGGTTTATACAGTCTCCCCACTGGCATTAGAACCTGATCACTATCACACTGCTTTAAGAGACACAAAGTCAACACGTTCCTGGCTATTAACTCACCATGGTGATTTTCCTGTCTCAACATCGCCGGGTCAGGGCTGTTAGAGAAACTTGCGTCAGGGTAGTGATCCGCTTCTTCCTTTTCAGGCTCTACAGCCATAGGACTTGACGCTTCATCTCTAAAGACTAAAAAAACCACAAAACCATTATTGTTTATAAACCATCTAATAAACCACAATTTAGACATGAAGTTGAAGTTAAGAACAGCAAACCTAAAAGTTTATCAGAAATCTCCTGTTCGGGCGGGATGTTTTCTTTCTGTTTGATTACTTTAGGAGGCCGGCCTCGAGTGGTGACCACTTTGGTCTTGTCAGGGGAAGTCTGTCTCCGTCTGCCCTTCTGAGGGACATAAAGGCTGTCCTCCGATTCAGAAGATGGTGATGACGAGCTGGATTCACTCTCTTTGGAAATCGCAGATGAAGCTGTAGTTTGGGGAGCCTGTTTGTTGATGGATGTAGATGGCTGACTGTCCTCTGCCTTGGCCCGGAACGGTGTGACGTGAACCGCCCCTTCACAGTCAAAGTCAAACGTATCATTAAATCCCAGTGAGGTGTTGAGCTTATTCCCCTGTGCCGGAGGTACTGTTTTGGCCCGTGTGGCTGACCGGTCCCGACTCTTGGAACGAGCTCTGGGTTTTGAATTTTCCCAAGGTTTCTTTAACGGGGCACGGTCGGGTTTTTGGCCTCTCTCTGCTTTCCGTGCAGCAGGTTCTGGTTTGGTGCAGGGCTGCTGCCGGGCCTTTTTCCGGGTGGGCCGCTGTGGGTTGTCGTTGTTGTTGTTTTTTGGTGGGACAGGTTCAGGAGTAGAATGCTGAAACTCCTCAATGTCAACAGGGTCTACTAAATCTGGTTCTGCTCCTTGCTCTGGCTGATCCGTATTTTCACCGTCACCATGGATAGGACTTGCTACCAAAGTACCCAAGCCTGCGATCTGGTCCTCCTCAGTCAATGACAACTTTTCTTGCACACGCTCAGATCTCCTCCTGCTTCTTCTATCTGCATGGCGTCGCCTCACACCCACTGTAGATGGCAGAGCAATCTGCCTGCCAGATTGTGCAGATCTTTCAGAGCTCTGAGGGTCTATGAAGAAATGCACAAAATCCAAATGATCATTACAATAGTTTAATTGTTTGGATAAATGCAATAGTTTATCAAAACAGTCACCCAGGGGATCTGAAGAACAGTCTGTATTTAAAAAATATTATGCGTCTCTAGAAACAAAACTCTTGGCAAAATGGTGAACAATTATTTCACGTAAAAACTTCTCAGCTGGCTATTATAGCTTATCCTTATTTTAAGAGTAGAAGTAGTAGTAGCAGTAAAGTGTGCGTGTGTGTTTGTGTTTACCTGCACAATTTGGTGAGGCTTTGCACACAATGGGCTTATCAAGGTCCTGGCTGGTCTGCTTTCTCCTGTATAATTGAAAGGTAATAGATCTTGATAATCCCGAACCTCAAATAAAAAAAGTCATTAAAGCTCACGCAATGACATTTTTTTCTTTTCTTACCTGGCTGAATCCACACAGGGTTTGGGTTCAACAAGGATGTTTGCAGGTTTATTCTAAATCAACACAAAAAGAAAAGAAAAACAATTTGTAAAATGGCATGCAGTACTTGAAATAAATGTACTGTTTTGCCAGGACTGGTAATCAACAAACAGAGGAGAGGCCACAGACCTCTGCAGCACTCAGCGCCAAAGCTTCCTGCTCTTTGAGCTTCCTCTTGAGCAGAAGTAGGTGAAGGAACAGGGCCTGTTGCTCCCTTTTCAGCTGCAGGATCACTGCATTGGACTGTCTCACTTTTTCCTTTTCAGCTTGCAGGGCTACAGCCAGCACCTTGTTGTTCAGCTGGACGCCCTTCAAGATGGTTTGATGGCTAGAGTTAGCCACTGGGAGAAAATACGGGACAGAGCTTTTTTAAGGCAACATTTCATCTGCATGTTTACATATTCTGCATATCTCCTGGAGGAACATTAAAACTGTGTTTTTGACGTGCAAGATAAGCCTAATTTCCTTACCACTGCTTTTGTTTAGCATTCTGGACCGTCCTCTGCCGGGAGCTGTAGCGCTAGCCAGCCGTTTGTTCCTCTTTTCCTTCATCCTCTCCTTGATGTCCTCCAGACTCTGCTGGAAGGACTTCTTCTGAGCCCGTTCTTTCACCATGGGTCGGGATCTAGGATTATTTAAAAGTTTCTTTTTACGTTATTCAACCTAGTAACAGCGTAGGTATTGATGAATATTAGCAAAACAAATGACTAAGCTAACGTGCTAACTACGTTAGCATGCTATTTACGGTTAACGAAAGTTAATCCAACAAGCTCACTTCAGTAGCAACAGTCTGACGTCATATTTGAAAACAACGTAAACGTTTACTTACTTGCACGTATATATCACTAAGCTAATTGGCGAGTAAATTATCACTTCAGGAAAATACTTTAAAGTTAGGCTGCAATGTTATCAATTTATCACATTATGTCCCATTCCGAGTATCCGCAAGTTTACGTTCGAATTATGTGCCGCGATCGTTGATTGGTTGGAGTCTGAGACGTCACTTCCTTCAATTGAAATGACGGTTCGCTAGATGGCGCTAATGTCTAGCAAAACATGACGTGCATTTCCTTGCTAAGTGTCTATGGATGTACTGTAACTGATTTGGTATTGAGTATTCTGCTTCATGTTCTCACGTTTTTAGACTAACAATAAGCCACCACACAGCACACCAATTATCAAATTATCATTCTTGTCGTTTCAATCAGCATCTTTTCACCGTTTGTCTGAGAGAAGAAAACAAAGCAAAGCAGAGAACATGTACCTCTGGAAAATGGAGGTACAATTCATTTCTTTAAAAATGGAAATTAGATTAGATCACTACTCTTCAAGGGTCAGGCTCATTCAGCCCATAAAAAAATGATTAATTGGGTGTTTATAATTGGCTGCTGATGATAAGAGCTTTAGCCATGCTCTGTTAATTGTGCCAATCTAAAAGCAGTAACATGCAGTGTTTGAATGATAGCCATAGACTATTCTTTTGGGGTTTTCTGAAACTCTTGTGGCTCTTTCAAAATAAGGTTACTCAGTAGCTCAGAGAGCAAGTCCATTATTATATGAATGCAAATTAATTTAAACCAGTAAGTCTTATAACATTATGAACCAGTGTTTTTACGGCCTACATACACACATGCTTTCTCGCATACACACAACTTTCTTCAAGCCACTACCCCATCTCAGGTTTGGCTCAAAGAATGTTCTGTAAATATTGGATTACACTGAATATCTCGTCACGATCTAATTTACTTTTCCAACTTAAAAGTCAAACAAGCATGTCTTACTTGGCAGGGTTCAGGCCACTGCAGTTAACGTCACATCCATTTGGACCTTCCAAGAAAGTGTCCATGACAGCCAACTGAATGGCATATTGAGGCTAAAGGCGGGGTTTGGTCAAGTTTGGGTGTGTTCGGTGTTACCCACTGAAAACAAATGACTTCAGCAGGGTGCCTCAGCTGTAATACAGGCCTGTACTTTCGGGAGAGACAAAGATACAGACAGTTCTTGATTTGGCTGACTTTCCTCACAAATATTTGACCCTTTGTGTGTCCTCAATTCCCTCATATTGCATATGTAAGGTTATGTAGCAGTTAGGCTTTATTACAAACTAAATAAATACAATTTATTAAACTTAAAAATCCCTATACTGCAGCTAACATCATACGTGTTTTAGTAACACTTATATTATGGTTTAGGGGTTTGAGTTAGTGTTAGGTATGAGTGCATTGTTTTCTTAGTGGGTCATACAAACCTGTATGGTTATACAAACTCACTCTTTTAATAAAGAAGATCACTTCTGTTTACCTGAAAGGTGTATTTTTCTTGCTAAAAGCAAGTACATGTTACAGGTGTTGCCTCACAGAAGGGAAATAGTATGGTGTGTTTGTGTGTCAGGGTGCATTTTTAAGTCTTTATTTATTAAAAAGATAAAAGAGAGAGACAGTGAAGTAACTAGAGAAACATATAAAGACAGACGGATAGACAGCCAGAGGGACTCCACTGGTTTTAGCTCAGCTTGCTTTAAAGAACAAATCCATCACACAGTCATTTCATGCTGCTCCATGACTATCTACGTCACGTGCCAGACGCCTGGAGAGAAACATGTTATCACAGGTACAGCAAAAGGACAGAATAAGAGGGACTGCTTAAGAGAGTGAGAGCGTTGTGGCTGCCAGAAAAAATTAGAGCGCACGTAGATACAAAGAAAAAGACGAGCATCAACACAAATGAATACATTTACCTTTTTAGTAGTAACAGTACGAGTCTATTTATCTACTGACAATGCAGTGATATCATTTTTAAGAGATAACAAAATCATCTCTGTTTAGTCTCATCTCTAGCTCACCCATCACTGTCCACACATTCTCACTGGCCAATGAAAAGAGCATCTGCTTTTGTACCAGATGAAAAGTATTAGCTCTAATCTGTGCACTCGCCTCAGCTGCGGCCAAGAATACACAGCACTACTTTTTAATATGGAAAATGTGAGTATGGTGCCATACTCATAATTTATGGTAATAAAAGCATAACACAGGTTGTGTAATCAACCCCAAAAGAAACCTGTAACACAGAAACAGTTCAGGAAATAAGATTATGACTTGTATTTTGGATCTTAGACTGATGGGAAACTGTAGGACCGATAAGCAGGTATATCTTTAGCATGTTCTTTTTAGTTTTTAGTTGTTTTATTTGTTCATAGAAGTCACATACTTTAAAATGTGCAACATTATACTGCTAACAAACCAACACAAGTAAAACATAAATCATTATCAAAGAAAATTACTCAAAATTAAATATATTTCAAAAATGTACAATTTTAAGCAGTATGATGAGCTGATTCTTCCATATATCCTGTAAGCTTTATTTGAAACTTATATTCTAAATTGTGGTGGTTACTGGATTTTAACCTAGCTCCATAAAAACATGTTGCCTGAATAACCTCGGCAAGCACATATGGCTCTAGTCTGGTTGACAATCAATTCAGTTCAATTTTATTTATAGTATCAGAACATAACAAGAGTTATCGCAAGACACTTTACAGATAGAGTAGCTCTAGAGCACACTCTATAATTTATAAAGTCCCAACAATTCTAGTAATTCCCCCAAGAGCAAGCGTAGTGCAACAGTGGCAAGGAAAAACTCCCTTTTAGGAAGAAAACCTCAGACAGACCACGGTTCGGGATGTGATGAACAGAGGCAATAACAGTCACGATAAAGATAATGGAACAGTGGTAGTAAAAATGGTAGTAGTTCATGTCATAGCAGGGTTCTGCAGGGCGTTACAGGATGTAGCGTGGCACAGCAGGGCATGGGTGGGCGTGGCAGGGTAGTGCAGCAGGACCACGGCAACAGCTGCAACCAAGATGTTGGCGCCATCCTAATCCAAGGAAATATGCTGGGTGAAAAGAAAACATGAGGACTCCGGGGAGTAAATTCCCCAGAACCGTGTTAGAATCAGAGTTAGATTAAAGATTCTGTGGTCCAAAAAATGAAATGTCCTCTCAAACAGCATTGCACAATTAATAATCTACGGTAATTAACTATATTTAGAGGGGATATCTGGTGCACTGGTGCATTTATCAGTAGGGGTGTTGAAATTGATCATTGCATCGATGCATCACGATGTGGATCTAGACGATTTGCATGGATGCATTGACAGACCATAATTGATAATTTAGTTTAGTTTATTTTCCGCTCGCCGCTTTTTTTGTTCATACCTTTTTATGTTGTTTCCTGTGTTCAGACGCCGCTACAATCAGGAAGTGTCTTTTCAAAGAGCAGATGCAATAAAATATATCTGACTGCTTGAATATGTTGATGAAAAGCATGTGTAGCAATATATAATAATATTGAGGAGGTAACGCATCGTGACGTATCGTGATATTGAAATTGACAGAATAATCGTAACCGAATTGAATCGTGAGAATTTGAATTAGTTTATCCTCCACAATAAAATCCAGACACCAATAACACAAGATAATAAAATTATATAAATAAAGATTTTGCAAGTGAGCTTAAAAAAACCTACAGAAGGAATCTCACCTAAGGAAGAGAAGAAAAACTATATAATGAGTAATTAAAATTACAAGAGTCCTAAACAAACAACAACAAATTGAACATAAGTAAGCACTGGATTTAAGCATAGACCGTTAATATAAATGGACAGAGCATGAGTGACGTCACCCATTGGTTTGTGGAGATCAGAATTGAGTCGTCGAGTTTGCGTTTATGGGCGCAGCCATCATGGTTGCGGATGTGACGATTTTAGAGGAGAGGGCGGAGTGA